>NW_018405528.1:111243-112164 GCF_002113885.1 Mizuhopecten yessoensis
GTATACCTGATGTATGGGAGGTGTATATAC
This sequence comes from Mizuhopecten yessoensis, assembly GCF_002113885.1. Lineage (NCBI taxonomy): Eukaryota > Metazoa > Mollusca > Bivalvia > Pectinida > Pectinidae > Mizuhopecten > Mizuhopecten yessoensis. The sequence continues at coordinate 111,274 of NW_018405528.1, forward strand.
CTGATGTATAGGAGGTGTATTCCTGATGTATGGGAGGTGTTTACCTGATGTATAGGTGGTGTATACCTGATGTATGGGAGGAGAATACCTGGTACCTGATATATGGGAGTGACCCAAAGGTGTTTACTTGATGTATAGAAGGTGTATACCTGATGTATAGGTGATACCTGACTTATAGGAGCTGATTCCAGATGTAATTAGATTGTGTATACCTAATGTATGGGAGGTTTTTATAGGTAGTAGAAAAGGTCATGCATATTTGATTTATAGAAGGCGTATACCTGATTTATAGAAGGTGTATGAGGTGTATATCTGATATATAAGGTGTTTTTTTTATCAATTGTCACCCATTTACCCTAGGGAGGGGGTACATTTTGCTATAGTTTATGGACATGAGACTTTTCAGTATTGGAGAGGGACAAAATTCCCTGCTATACATATGTAACATTTGTTTTTGTCATATCACAACAACAAATAACAATTGTATTACAACTCAGGTGACCTGTTAAACCCATGGGGCCCTTGTTTTAATGTGCTGTATTAGTTGGATGTGTTGATATTGGCTTCCAATAATAATTCGTCTATAGCTACTTACCTTTAATTAGATGTGGGTTACAGGGACATGTCACATGCTTATGAAGTGTGCAGCAAAATACATATATACTGTGATGCTCATTTATAATATATAATATCTTCCATTGTATATATTTGCAACCAGTCAATATCTTTCTCAACTCCCTGGGGAGCATACAGCCAGTGCTGCCATTTCGGCACTCACAGCTAGCATTCTACATTTCTAGCACTGCCAAACCACATACTCATTTACAGCTGAGTAGACTGGAACAAGCGGAGTAAAGTATCTTGCTCGTGAATTAGTAAACTGAATATTTC
>NW_018405528.1:114826-118039 GCF_002113885.1 Mizuhopecten yessoensis
ACAAACACTTCAAATTTATTCCACAATTTAGTATCAATACAATTGCGTATGATATGTCTATAGGGTGATTCCAGTTTTTCAATAGAAATCTGAGCTGAAAGTTAGATTTGAAATTGTTTCGATTTTCCCCCGGAACAAATTTCGCGCATGGATAAATACAGTGAACACCGTGAATGGGACCTTGACCTCCACGAGGGAGTTATTTTTGGAAGTTAATTCGAACTTTTCTCTTTGCTCATTTTGTGAAGAATCCAGGCGTGAATGTATTTGTTGATTGTATGGGAACCCGACAACAGTCGGTAGATTCTATTACAGCATCGTTATTTGACATGTCGTCTGAAACTTAGGAACCATGGATCCGAGACGCGTGAAACTGATAGCGTTTGAAGTGAGTGATCTTGCGACGAAGCACAGGTTCGTTACAAATGTCTGAAATGACGAATGTTTATGTGTGCTGTGACTCATATCAGTAGGTCTGTAACATATGTGTCAGTAGGTCTATAGAATATGTGTATTTCAGACATTTATAACGAACCCCTGTTGATCAATGCAGTGTAACAGACGATATTTCTGAAAAATTGCATGAGCGTTAAAATTGTTTCCATTGCCGGCATTGGTGATTTCAACCGATGTGCGTTTTGTACGATATTTCAGACCTTGGTCTTGTTTTTCGTTGTAATAAAAGTGTTTTTTATTTTATTTTTTATTTTGCACATAAATTTACAATGACATTATCAAATCTCACAATGCCCAGCGATATTTCAGCAGCCATCATGTTTATTTACATTGGATATTGTAGTTCCGGTCAGTGTTGTAATTAATACGCTAAGAATTGTGTCTCGTGCGGCATGGTAATTATGTCTCGTGAGGCATGGTAATTAAAGTCCCATCAACGACACAGCTTTCAAAGAGGCTATATAGTGACAATGCCATGCAAATGTAAATATTTGAAAAATAAACGGTAACATTTTGCCCCTATTATCTCTATTTAGATGTCTATAGTTCCCTTCTGTTTGGCTGCTTTGCAGACATTTATCATCATAGCACAGCATTAATGACGCAAAACCAACATAAACAAATCAACCGTACATTGGGGACTGGGATTACTGTTTCCCAGTTCTACATATTATTCTGATCATGAATAAAACATTCCATATTTTTCCGAATAAATCCAATATCCCTCAATTACCGTTACTATCGCAGTATCTTATTGTCTTCAGTGACATTCCGCCATCTATTTTTTACTGACAATCTGAGCAACTGACATGAATAATGATAAATAGAGTATTAAGCGCTTCAACGCCCACTATTGTAACCGCACCCACTATTGTAACCACACCCACTATTGTAACCACACCCACTATTGTAACCACACCCACTATAGAAACCAAAACCTTGTGTAGCCACACCCACTTTTATAACCCCACTCACTAGTATAACATCAGCCACGCCCACTAATGTAATTATGGTTGATACATTACAAAGTGCGATCCAAGCCACTTTTTTATGGGAAAATCAGCTCTTAAGGATGGGCATTGACGAAAAAACAAACTTTTTTTAATTAATTTATCTTTACTTCTAATGGAGACATCAAAACTGGCGTTGCATGTGGTGACGGGTGACATCAAAACTGGTGCCACATGTGGTGACGGAAGACATAAAAACTGGTGCCACATGTGGTGACGGGAGACATCAAAACTAGTGCCACATGTGGTGACGGGAGACATCAAAACTGGTGCCACATGTGGTAATTGGAGATACTGTATATGACTGGTACCGCATGCACACTGATTGTGACGTCATCCTGTTTGATTTCTCCTCTGATTCTGTTAATGTTTTTCTGTTTTGTCTTTGAGCTGAGATTTTATTTTTACCCTCTGTGTGGATACCGCTGTGTTGTAATGCATTCTGTAATGTTTTACCTGGTCAAATTAGGTGTTTGTTTGTTCTTTAGATTTTCGCATCTTAATAGTTCTGAATATTTTGTAAGACGCCAAGGTCCCTGGGAAACTGCGGCGCACTTGAACGTGCGAATTCCTTAAACCGACAGCTCGTAGACACAACCTGTGACATGTCACCCAGTGGAACCTCAGACAAAACATAACTAGCTAGAAGTGTCAAGTCACCGGGAAAGCGAAATAATAAACGAGCGAAATATTTGAACGTAACAATGACGTTCAATTTTGCAGGATAAGATATTGATGGGAGCGTCAAGTTCTGTATGCGGGCCATTTTGTCACAACCAAGTTATCAATATCATGTTGTACATTGTAGTTGGTGAATATAAACCAACCGTTAAAAGACTGTGTTTTGGTTGTACTTGTACTGGTGATGTATTGGCCATGTTTTCCTCCGATCTGTAACATACGATCTAGTTCACAGCTATACACCAATGTAAGAAGACTCGGTCTTTGACCATTTACACGATTAGTCTTGCCTGTTATAATATTTCCGTGTTCACATACATGTGTGTCAAGCAAAGCAAGGGTGGTTAATTTGTATAACAAGCAGGGCTCCGAGGTTACATGTGACATTCTAGTTGACTACCTGTATCTGGGCATTATTGTGTTATACTATACTCAGCTGTATCTAGTCCCCGGTATTTCTTTGTATATTGTTCAAGTTTATCAAATCGAAAAAGAGAATATTCTCTTATAATTGACCATGTTTTAGCGTACATGAACAGATCATATGTAAATGCATCCTCGATATCCAGGGGTTCGCTCACTTTCGCTCTCTATATATTCCAAGGGGTGCAGAGAGCGAAAGTGAGCGTAACCCCTGGATACCGAGGATGATGTAAATGCTAACCCCTGAAAATACAATATTTTGTCCATTAAATTTAATTCGTTTCCCCCTATTTTACGAATGACTTCAGACAAACATTGTTTAATTATTTGATCTATGTTATCATTGTGATGGTTTCCTTTATATTATTATTTTAACATGTCTTTCGCTTTGCTGTGTTATCTTTTTCGTTTTGTGTTATCTATAAACACTGTATGATTTTTTTTTCTATTTCATGTAAAAATATCAAAAACAGCCTTGATTAAATCGCTATTTCAAGCTATACAAATAAACTACAAGGTCCATATAGAGATGTTGTATTACACGGCCATATTGTTTGTGCCACTTCACTACCCCGACCTCGTAGTGTAAGGCGAGATACGTGTGTAGCACCACATGGATATTGTCCCAGTTAGCCGTGGGGGG
>NW_018405528.1:118259-125612 GCF_002113885.1 Mizuhopecten yessoensis
GGGGGGGGTCTATAGAAGGTAACGAAGCTTTTACATCCGTTGTGCTGGTGAGCGCGGGTTCCACTTCCGGTTTCGGGCAACTTATATCTGGTGTCTTAATGTATGTTAGTCTCAATCGACTAACGACATAAGTCAACATGTTTTAAGACACCAGAGTCTGTTTGAAATCAGCACCTGGGTTTACCGAACCATATCTTTCCGGCTCTCTGATTGAAAGCCTTGGATACATACTTTATCGGCCAACAGAGATCTTCTGTAGAACTGATTTATGTTGGAGGGTCCAATACAAGCTATATGTCAAGGTTAAGATGTATCATCTTTTATAATTAAAGTATGGAGAAGATTGGCGTCTATACTGGGGATAGATAATTAAATACAATATGCTGACCTGTTTCAAGGACATTGGGCAAAGCGAATTCTTCTTTCTGATATATTTTTAATCAAGGCATCGTGCAAATAGCCGTTCTACATGTTGTGTTTGTTTAAGATGTCACGTTAAAGGTTTAATTTCTGACGACTTCGTGAGATTATTAGTAATTGTTTAGCTTCACGTGACATTGAAACCGTCCTAATAACGTGGAATTGTATGAATGAGCCAGGAATGTAATTGACATGGCGCTAGGCTTGTTTGCATATGAAATTAGAAATGATTCAAGTTCCGAGGAAATTGAACACGAGAACGTACAACTGCATGTCTAATAAAACCCGACATTACTCCTACACAGCTGATACTCGGAGATCAAACAGACTCATGTTTTACGTGTATGTTCTTTTAACCATAAGATGATTACTTCTATAGAAAAACAAATGTTAATTACCTTTTCCCTCAATCTAGATTTGCTTGGCAAATAATCAAACTTACAAAAGTTGTAAAATATTGATCAACCAGTCCTATTTTGGTATCTTATATCTTTAAACAAATTGTCAAAAGTATTTTTATTTTAATCTCTAAAAAATTCATATAGTCTAATATTGACATGTACCTTTATATCTATAATCTGATAGTGTACACATGTGAGAAACAGCCTTATACGGTTGCTGTGTGTTTCTGTGAGTTAAATATTAGATATAAGAGGAGATACAGTAGGTATAAAGTGTACATGTATTTTACCGATATTATGTCTATATTTCAAAGAAATGGTGAGAAATTGTGATCGTATGTTTCCTTGACGAACACCTTTCCAATGCTCGGAATGTCCTTGTTTACACCTAGTAAATCCACGTGTCCTTGTTTACACCTAGTAAACCCACGTGTCTTGTTTACACCTAGTAAATCCATGTGTCCTTGTTTACACCTAGTAAATCCATGTGTCCTTGTTTACACCTAGTAAATCCACGTGTCCTTGTTTACACCTAGTAAACCCATGTGTCCTTGTTTACACCAAGTAAATCCATGTGTCCTTGTTTACACCTAGTAAATCCATGTGTCCTTGTTTACACCAAGTAAACCCATGTGTCCTTGTTTACACCTAGTAAATCAACGTGTCCTTTTTTACAACTAGTAAATCCATGTGTCCTTGTTTACACCCAGTAAATCCATGTGTCCTTGTTTACACCCAGTAAATCCATGTGTCCTTGTTTACACCTAGTAAATCAACGTGCCCTTGTTTACACCTAGTAAATCCACGTGTCCTTGTTTACACATAGTAAACCCATGTGTCCTTGTTTACACCTAGTAACTCATGTGTCCTTGTTTACACCTAGTAAAGCCACGGGCCCTTGTTTACACCTAGTAAATCCATGTATCCTTGTTTACACCTAGTAAATCCACGTGTCCTTGTTTACCCCTAGTAACCCCATGTGTCCTTGTTTACACCAAGTAAACCCATGTGTCCTTGTTTACACCAAGTAAATCCATGTGTCCTTTTTTACACCTAGTAAATCCATGTGTTCTTGTTTACACCTAGTAAATCCACGTGCCCTTGTTTACACTTAGTAAATCCATGTGTTCTTGTTTACACCTAGTAAATCCACGTGTCCTTGATTACACCTAGTAAATCCACGTGTCCTTGATTACACCTAGTAAATCCACGTGTCCTTGTTTACACCAAGTAAATCCATGTGTCCTTGTTTACACCTAGTAACTCATGTGTCCTTGTTTACACCTAGTAAATCAACGTGTCCTTTTTTACAACTAGTAAATCCATGTGTCCTTGTTTACAACTAGTAAATCCATGTGTCCTTGTTTACACCTAGTAAAACCACGTGTCCTTGTTTACACCTAGTAAACCCATGTGTCCTTGTTTACACCTAGTAACTCATGTGTCCTTGTTTACACCTAGTAAAACCATGTGTCCTTGTTTACACCTAGTAACTCATGTGTCCTTGTTTACACCTAGTAAATCCACATGCCCTTGTTTACACCTAGTAAATCCACGTGCCCTTGTTTACTCCTAGTAAATCCATTTGTCCTTGTTTACACCTAGTAAATCCACGTTTCCTTGTTTACACCTAGTAAATCCATGTGTCCTCGTTTACACCTAGTAAATCCATGTGTCCTCGTTTACACCTAGTAAATCCATGTGTCCTCGTTTACACCTAGTAAATCCATGTGTCCTTGATTACACCTAGTAAATCCACGTGTCCTTGTTTACACCAAGTAAATCCATTTGTCCTTGTTTACACCTAGTAAATCCACATGCCCTTGTTTACACCTAGTAAATCCACGTTTCCTTGATTACACCTAGTAAATCCATGTGTCCGTGTTTACACCTAGTAAATCCATGTGTCCTTGATTACACCTAGTAAATCCACGTGTCCTTGTTTACACCAAGTAAATCCATTTGTCCTTGTTTACACCTAGTAAATCCACGTTTCCTTGATTACACCTAGTAAATCCATGTGTCCGTGTTTACACCTAGTAAATCCATGTGTCCTTGTTTAAACCTAGTAAATCCACGTTTCCTTGTTTACACCTAGTAAACCCATGTGTCCTTGTTTCCACCAAGTAAATCCATGTGTCCTTGTTTACACCCAGTAAATCCATGTGTCCTTGTTTACACCTAGTAAATCAACGTGCCCTTGTTTACACCTAGTAAATCCACGTGTCCTTGTTTACACCAAGTAAATCCATGTGTCCTTTTTTACACCTAGTAAATCCATGTGCCCTTGAGATTATCTAGTAAATCCATGTGTCCTTGTTTACGCCTAGTAAATCCATGTGTCCTTGTTTAAACCTAGTAAATCCACGTTTCCTTGTTTACACCTAGTAAATCCATGTGCCCTTGTTTAAACCTAGTAAATCCATGTGCCCTTGTTTAAACCTAGTAAATCCATGTGCCCTTGTTTACTCCTAGTAAATCCATGTGCCCTTGAGATTATCTAGTAAATCCATGTGTCCTTGTTTACGCCTAGTAAATCCATGTGTCCTTGTTTAAACCTAGTAAATCCACGTTTCCTTGTTTACACCTAGTAAACCCATGTGTCCTTGTTTCCACCAAGTAAATCCATGTGTCCTTGTTTACACCTAGTAAATCCATGTGCCCTTGAGATTATGATGTACGAGCACATTGTATAGCACGGTTTTTATAGATATTGATGTCTGTCAGAGTTCTCAGAAGCGTATGTTTATCACACAAACTAAGCAGCACTATGACAGGATTGGCTTTAATACAGTATTCTTTACAGCTGTACATGTAATGTTTTTTGTATTTGACACTTTTAGAGCAGTTCTATTATATTTATTTTTTCGACACATTCTGCAGTAAGTATACAGTAAATATGCACTATTTCTTTTACATCTCATAACTTATGTGTCATAGTTTTATTGGAAATACACTTAAGGGCATGCCTTTCATATCTAACGGATAAGCAGACAGTTTCAGTCATCCCTTGCGTCTTCGTACAAATAGTTCTTTGAAATGAATAAAAAAAAAACATATGCCCTCTGTCTCCTTCAAACAGGACTTACAGCCACAGGTCATGTTTCCTTTAAACAGGACTTATAGCCACAGGTCATGTTTCCTTTAAACAGGACTTATAGCCACAAGGCATGTTTCCTTTAAACAGGACTTATAGCCACAGGTCATGTTTCCTTTAAACAGGACTTATAACCACAGGGCATGTCTCACTCAGACATGAATTAAAGCCACAGGTCATGTCTTACACAGATATGAATTAAAGCCACATGTCATGTTTCACTCAGACATGAATTAAAGCCACAGGTCATGTCTTACACAGGCATGAATTAAAGCCACATGTCATGTCTTACACAGGCATGAATTAAAGCCACGGGTCATGTCCTACACAGGCATGAATTAAAGCCACATGTCATGTCTTACACAGGCATGAATTAAAGCCACAGGTCATGTCTTACACAGGCATGAATTAAAGCCACAGGTCATGTCTCACTCAGACAGAATTAAAGCCACAGATCAGTCATGTCTCACTCAGACAAGACTTATAGCCACAGGTCATGTCTCACTCAGACAGGAAGTATAACCCGTGGCCATGTCTCACTTGGACATGACTTATAGCCACAGATCATGTCTCACTCAGACAGAATTAAAGCCATAGGGCATGTCTCACTCAGACAGGACTTATAGCCATAGGTCATGTCTCACTTAGACAGGACTTATAGCCACATGTCATGTCTCACTCAGACAGGACTTATAACCACAGGTCATGTCTCACTCAGACAGGAAGTATAGCCCCCGGCCATGTCTCACTTAGACATGACTTATAGCCAAAGGGCATGTCTCACTCTAAAGCCACAGGGAATGTCTCACTCAGACAGAATTAAAGCCACAGGGCATGTCTCACTCAGACAGAGTTAAAGCCACAGGGCATGTCTCACTCAGACAGAGTTAAAGCCACAGGGCATGTCTCACTCAGACAGAGTTAAAGCCACAGGGCATGTCTCACTCAGACAGAGTTAAAGCCACAGGGCATGTCTCACTCAGACAGAGTTAAAGCCACAGGGCATGTCTCACTCAGACAGAGTTAAAGCCACAGGGCATGTCTCACTCAGACAGAGTTAAAGCCACAGGGCATGTCTCACTCAGAAAGGACTTATAGCCACAGATCATGTCTCGCTCAGACAGGAAATATAGCCACAGGTCATGTATCACTTAGACAGGACTTATAGCCACAGTTCATTTCTCACTCAGACAGGACTTATAGCCATAGGTCATGTCTCGCTCAGACAGGACTTATAACCACAGGTCATGCCTCTCTCAGACAGGAAATATAGCCACAGGTCATGTATCACTTAGACAGGACTTATAGCCACAGTTCATTTCTCACTCAGACAGGACTTATAGCCCCAGGTCTTTGTCTCGCTTTCTGTATTAGACACAATATAGGTTACATGTACGAGTGCTAGAGAAGTGTGTATTTTCTTCTGGATTGTAGCGCCGCAATTGAGTCTTTACTTTGTAGAATGATGGTTAAAAAGTTTGGCCTGGTTTAGCAAGTAGCTGGGCCAGTGATAAAACATTGTCTATTCATTAACCGGTACTCCGACAGAGTGTAGTACTTAAACGTTATTGTTCAATATTATTGAAAAATATTGGAATGTTTGAAAAGCGTATTTCTTTTTAGCAAGCAGGAAATGTGAGTGCAACCAGACAAGCATTAAATGATTGCCTGCGTTTTCTGTCGACAAAACCACATGTTTCATTTATATCGTGGAGTTTGGTTTGGACATCGGGCACGATATACTGATATGTTGGATTTCAAGTCGATACATTTTTTCGTGAATGCAATCAAGCCTCAACTTAATTAACTCAATGTCTAGTGTAGTCTTCCACAGATTCCACATCCTTTTGATTTACCCAATGTCTGGTGTAGTCTTCCACAGATTCCACACCCTTTTGATTTACCTAATGTCTGGTGTAGTCTTCCACAGATTCCACATCCTTTTGATTGACCCAATGTCTGGTGTAGTCTTTCACCGATTCCAGTCTCCTCTTGATTTACCCAATGTCTGGTGTAGTCTTCCACAGATTCCACATCCTTTTGATTGACCCAATGTCTGGTGTAGTCTTTCACAGATTCCAGTCTCCTCTTGATTTACCCAATGTCTGGTGTAGTCTTACACAGATTCCACATCCTTTTGATTTACCCAATGTCTAGTGTAGTCTTCCACAGATTCCACATCCTTTTGATTTACCCAATGTCTGGTGTAGTTTTCCATAGATTCGACGGGTATCTTCAAAGTCACATTCAGATTTATAGTAAGAGTGTCCTATATTTCAGCCCATCATGTAAACCTCTCGTAGCTAGTCATTAGGGATATTATTTAGATCATCAGTTGATTCTAAGGTCATCTAAAGTATACCTGCACCCTGAACTTGACAAACTTCTTACGCATTACATCAACTGGGGAAAACGGTCAATGACTTGTAGTAGCTTCCTGGTATTTGAACTCGTTTTAAGTAGCCAAGACATGCGCTAGAATTAGATGACGTCTTTTGCACTGCAAACCCGGGTAACGGATGCGGTAGGTCGACAATTTGTTTTGTGGCTACGTAAATAATAGATAAACGAACTAGTCGGGGTTTTTTTTGGAAAACAATCGCTATTTGTATGTCTACAACACATGTATACGTTTTCTGTATTTAATGACAGAATATCACAGTTATCTTTGTATGTTGTTTTTAAAACAACATTAAAATCATAATAAAAACAGCATGATTTCGATTTGTAATATTTACTTGTGAAACTATGTAGATTCTCGAAATTATTAGACCGTTATAAAACGTTCCTTTTAAAATTTTACTTCAGTGCCACTCAGTAATAAAAATCGTCTCCAGCTAACGGATCCCTGTCCTAAAGAAATGTGGATTTTCGTATGTATGTGAGTGACCTCCCCTTAGTTCCGTTTTAGATGTAGCACAGCTGGACCAGACCTCTTCCGTTGACCGGGGCAAGTTCCGTAACGTATTTTTTTCTTTTCATAAATATTTTTTCAAAGCTTTAGCCATCCCAAAAAAGTGGCAGTGGTATAGAGGCCCTTAAAGCTGACAGTGCAAGTAAACAAGCTTTCAATTGAGATTTAAAAAAAAAAAGTGTTTTGTCTTTTTGTCTAGTTTTTAGATCTTTCTTAGTGACAATCTCTTCCGGCTGGCGTATCTAAGGAGGCGGCGACATTTTAGAATGTACTTGCTTGGTAACGAGTATTGGTCTCGCTTGGTATAAAAAAAAGGCATTACACGTCAAATCGGTTATCAATTGTTCGACGTGTGCAGGAGGTGACAATACTATAATATATGAATAGAACAATTTCACAATTTTGAACCAACATTTTTTTATCAGATCAGATGACAAATATTGAAATGGAACACATCAAAAAGATATCATTTAAACAAAGTGGGGAAAACGGTAATAAATGGTAATAATCCCTGCCCCCCC
>NW_018405528.1:125662-144832 GCF_002113885.1 Mizuhopecten yessoensis
CCCCCCCCAAAAAAAACCCAACAACAAAACAAAAACAAAACAAAAAAGCCCTGAAAGAAACAAACATACGACTAGCCCTAATGCCTATCTTTTAGATATCCAACTAGTCATAACATCCTGTGTGAAAACGATACTAATTCAAATTATTTCAATGAGAACAGTTAAATTATCAAATTTTATATTGTTGACTACACACCTGGAGTGTCGCATTTTGCACGTGTTTTGGTAGCGTCTACACGACGAACATTAAGAGAAAGTTATACCTTTTATTTTGGATACACAATTTCGAGAATGTACCATAAGTAACAACCAGCTTGGCAGTGTTTGAAAGTATTCAGGTGAGTGCGTTTGTTGACACTTCCTTAGAAACGGTAGTCGGAAAAGATGGGGAAGATCTCAAAACCAAATCCAAAATTAAAACTCTTTTTTTAATCTCAATTAAGAGCTTTTTAACTTGCACCGTCAGCTTTAATAAAAAAAACACGTCTTTTAAGATGTTAAAATTAAAAGTTAAAAATTGAATATTGATTCCGAACGATCACCATTCGACATTTTTTTTTTATTAAAAATCAAGAATTGTTTTATCGTCAGGCTGATGTAGTTTGATATGTCAAGTTTTCCTTTTATTGTTAAATGTTAACGAGTTCAATTTTGACAGTTAACATAAGTTTACAATGTATTATAATTTTGGTGTTTTGTATAGAATTTTTCACCAGAGAGTGCCACTGCCTGTATGCTATACCAACTAATATAGGAAACTGACGGTTGACCAATTGACGTATGGCCGCGATCATGCTTGAGAGAAATATTGCCGATATACGACTCTTCTTTAGGCGCCGTGTTTCCTTGGTCACTAGACGAGACGATTACATCATATTACTATTCCAGGTAACCAGGCTGTACAAATATAGATGAGAATGATGATGATTTTTTTTTTATGAGAAAAACCGAAAAATCCTTTAAAGGACCCGTATGTACTTGTGTTCTTTTATCTCTTTACGCAGATGCCCCTCTAGAAACTCTTCTAATGGCTTATTATATGTTATGTGAATGTGGATGAGCTGCGCGTGCTTGAGTCACTTATCAAGTCAAAATACCCATTAAAACAGAAAGCATTGCAAACAAAATCGGAAGTACATATAAAATATCCAAGGACACCAAGAGATTGAAAAGATACTAGCTAAAACAAGAAGTTGTTTAGGAAGTATGGAAAAAGTATTGCTTCGTGTGATAAATTAGTTCTGTGATTAAAATCCAAGGCCAAGCTAACAGATACATAACACTATCAACCGATGTTACATTGAAGTACTACTTACGACAATGGGCAAAATAAGCATATGTATGTTTAAAAAACAAACTTCTAGATGTCTAAATCCTCTTTCTCTCGCCAATACACAAACATTCGATCACAATTGACAAAAAAACAAGAATGATAGTAAATTCAATACATTTCCCTTTTAGGTGTACAAAGATTGTTTCTAAAATTTAAAGCAAAAAAAATCACAGAAGAACAAGACGAAGTATATCCTCGATATTGGTATGAGTCAAGCCTATAATGTATTACTACACTCTTTAAAGCTATATAGCTGAATACTAATTCCGCTTTAAGTATGATAAAACAGATTTATCTTAGCCGGTAAAACAACTTCAATACAAAACCTTAGGGAAAATCGACTGTTCTGTAAGGTTAATCGATCAAAGCATCAAATGTGACACCCGTCATGATGTCTCCTGTCACCAAACATGGTACCCGTCATGATGTATCCTGTCACCAAACATGACACCCGTCATGATGTCTCCTGTCACCTAACATGACACCCGTCATAATGAATGTCCCCTGTCATCAAACATGGCACCCGTCATGATGTCTCCTGTCACCAAACATGGCACCCGTCATGATGTCCCCTGTCACCAATCATGGCAATTGACATGATGTCTCTTGTCACCACACCTGTGACACCCGTCATGATGTCTTCTGTCACCTAACATGGCAACTGATATGATGTCTCCTGTCACCAAACATGTCTCCCAACATGATGTCTCCTGTCACCACAAATGTCACCCGACATGATGTCTCCTGTCACCACAAAGGTCACCCGACATGATGTCTCCTGTCACCAAACATGTCGCCTAACATGATGTATCTAGTCACCAAACATAGCAACTGACATGATGTCTCCTGTCACCAACCATGGCACCCGTCAGATGTATCCTGTCACCAAACATGACACCCGTCATGATGTCTCCTGTCACCTAACATGGCAACTGGCATGATATCTCCTGTCATCAAACATATCGCCCGTCATGAAGTCTCTTGTTACCAAACATTGCAACTGACATGATGTCTCTTGTCACCAAACATGGCAACTGATATGATCTATTTAGTCACCAAACATGGCAACTGATATGATGTCTGTTGTCACCAAACATGGCAACTGACATGATGTCTCTTGTCACCGCATGTGACACCCGTCATGATGTCTCCTGTCACCACACATGGCAACTGACATGATGTCTCCAGCCTCCAAACATGGCAACTGGCATAATATCTCCTGTCATCAAACATATCACCCGTCATGATGTCTCTTGTTACCAAACATGGCAACCGTCATGATGTCTCCCTCACCAAATATGGCAACCGTCATGATGTCTCCTGTCACCAAACATGGCAACCGTCATAATGGCTCCTGTCACGAAACATGGCAACTGACATGATGTCTCTTGTCACAAAACATGGCAACCGTCATGATGTCTCCTGTCACTAAACATGGCACCCGTCATGATGTCTCCTGTCATCAACATGGCACCTGACATGATGTCTCTTGTCACCACACATGACACTCCTCATGATGTCTCCTGTCACCTAACATGGCAACTGACATGATGTATCTAGTCACCAAACATACCAACTGACATAATGTCTCCTGTCACCAAACATGGCAACTGACATCATGTCTCCTGTCACCAACCATGGCACCCGTCAGATGTCTCCTGTCAGCTAACATGACACCCGTCATAATGTCTCCTGTCATCAAACATGGCAACTGGCATGATATCTCCTGTCATCGAACATATCACCCGTCATGATGTCTCTTGTTACCAAACATGGCAACTGACATGATGTCTCTTGTCACCAAACATGGCAACTGACATGCTGTCTCATGTCACCGCATGTGACACCCGTGATGATGTCTCTTGTCACCACAAATGGCAACTGACATGATGTCTCTAGTCCCCAAACATGGCAACTGACATGATGTCTCCAGTCCCCAAACATGGGAACTGGCATGATGTTTCCTGTCACCAAACATGGCATCCGTCATGATGTCTCCTGTCACCAAACATGGCAACCGTCATGATGTCTCCTGTCACCAAACATGGCACCCGTCATGATATCTCCTGTCATCAAACATGGCAATTGACATGATGTCTCTTGTCACCAAACATGGCAACCGTCATAATGGCTCCTGTCACGAAACATGGCAACTAATATGCTGTCTCTTGTCACCAAACATGGCAACCGTCATGACGTCTCCTGACACTAAACATGGCAACTGCATGATGTTTCCTGTTACCAAACATGGCAACCGTCATGATGTCTCCTGTCACCGAACATGGCAACCGTCATGATGTCTCCTGTCACCAAACATGGCACCCGTCATGATGTCTCTTGTCACCAAACATGGCAACCGTCATGACGTCTCCTGACACTAAACATGGCAACTGCATGATGTTTCCCGTTACCAAACATGGCAACCGTCATGACGTCTCCTGACACTAAACATGGCAACTGCATGATGTTTCCTGTTACCAAACATGGCAACCGTCATGATCTCTCTTGTCACCAAACATGGCAACCGTCATAATGGCTCCTGTCACGAAACATGGCAACTAATATGATGTCTCTTGTCACCAAACATTGCAACCGTCATGATGTCTCCTGTCACCAAATATGGCACCCGTCATGATGTCTCCTGTCACCAAACATGGCACCCGTCATGATGTCTCCTGTCACCAAACATGTCACCGTCATGCTGTCTCCTATCAACACAATGTATAACACCCATCGTGATGTCTCCTGTCACCAAACATGGCACCCGTCATGCTGTCTCCTATCAACACAATGTATAACACCCGTCATGATGTCTCCTGTCATCAAACATGGCAATTAACATGATGTCTCTTGTCACCAAACATTGCAACCGTCATGATGTCTCCTGTCACCAAACATGGCACCCGTCATGATGTCTCCTGTCACCAAACATGGCACCCGTCATGATGTCTCCTGTCACCAAACATGTCACCGTCATGCTGTCTCCTATCAACACAATGTATAACACCCATCGTGATGTCTCCTGTCACCAAACATGGCACCCGTCATGCTGTCTCCTATCAACACAATGTATAACACCCATCGTGATGTCTCCTGTCACCAAACATGGCACCCGTCATGCTGTCTCCTATCAACACAATGTATAACACCCATCGTGATGTCTCCTGTCACCAAACATGGCACCCGTCATGCTGTCTCCTATCAACACAATGTATAACACCCATCGTGATGTCTCCTGTCACCAAACATGGCACCCGTCATGCTGTCTCCTATCAACACAATGTATAACACCCATCGTGATGTCTCCTGTCACCAAACATGGCACCCGTCATGCTGTCTCCTATCAACACAATGTATAACACCCATCGTGATGTCTCCTGTCACCAAACATGGCACCCGTCATGCTGTCTCCTATCAACACAATGTATAACACCCATCGTGATGTCTCCTGTCACCAAACATGGCACCCGTCATGCTGTCTCCTATCAACACAATGTATAACACCCATCGTGATGTCTCCTGTCACCAAACATGGCACCCGTCATGCTGTCTCCTATCAACACAATGTATAACACCCATCGTGATGTCTCCTGTCACCAAACATGGCACCCGTCATGCTGTCTCCTATCAACACAATGTATAACACCCATCGTGATGTCTCCTGTCACCAAACATGGCACCCGTCATGCTGTCTCCTATCAACACAATGTATAACACCCATCGTGATGTCTCCTGTCACCAAACATGGCACCCGTCATGCTGTCTCCTATCAACACAATGTATAACACCCATCGTGATGTCTCCTGTCACCAAACATGGCACCCGTCATGCTGTCTCCTATCAACACAATGTATAACACCCATCGTGATGTCTCCTGTCACCAAACATGGCACCCGTCATGCTGTCTCCTATCAACACAATGTATAACACCCATCGTGATGTCTCCTGTCACCAAACATGGCACCCGTCATGCTGTCTCCTATCAACACAATGTATAACACCCATCGTGATGTCTCCTGTCACCAAACATGGCACCCGTCATGCTGTCTCCTATCAACACAATGTATAACACCCATCGTGATGTCTCCTGTCACCAAACATGGCACCCGTCATGCTGTCTCCTATCAACACAATGTATAACACCCATCGTGATGTCTCCTGTCACCAAACATGGCACCCGTCATGCTGTCTCCTATCAACACAATGTATAACACCCATCGTGATGTCTCCTGTCACCAAACATGGCACCCGTCATGCTGTCTCCTATCAACACAATGTATAACACCCATCGTGATGTCTCCTGTCACCAAACATGGCACCCGTCATGCTGTCTCCTATCAACACAATGTATAACACCCATTGTGATGTCTCCTGTCACCAAACATGGCACCCGTCATGCTGTCTCCTATCAACACAATGTATAACACCCATCGTGATGTCTCCTGTCACCACATGTGAAACCTGTCATGATGTCGCCTGTCGTTATTATTACCTGCTAAATATTCAGCATTTACGGTAATGCCAACGACTGGTTAAGCCTTTGTTGCGTTTTGAAGTTTTGTCTCACTTACAGACTCTGGGGGTTTTTTTTCGTTGTTTTTGTTAGAAAGCGATCTAGGAGATTCCTACCCTGTTCATGTTTTCCTTAACATATACGCTCTTTTATTTCATATTATATATATACTTTCGTATTAGAAATTATATTATTTTAATCGCAAATACAAAAATTATGAAAGCAAAGACGAAAATGAAGTATTCGTGTACAATGATCAGTGTTAACGCCAACGTGTGCCCATATACGGACATAATCCTACTCATTGTGACAGCCACTGTACAGAGAATTCTATCAAAACTGAACACCATCGAAACGGATGTTGTTTGTTCGGGAAAAACGGCCGTTAGTAAGCCCATACAGGCACCGATATACCAAATGATTTCAAACTCTGATTTATGGTTAAGTGCGATTGTTAGAAATTGAAGTTTGTCTTGGGTACAAGTTTGCCTGGAACCGATGTTCGATAAATGCCTCCTTTTGTCGTAGGAATACTGCCACAACAGAAGATCCAATCTACTGACAAAACTGACATTTTGTTTTCATCTTCCTCGAGTGAATGCCAAGAGTGTGTAGGAGTAAGTGGGCCGATGGGTGCCTTTCTCTTCCACGATTTTCCATGTATATGTATGTAAAATTAAAAGCCGTGTTTTGCTTTGAATTGCAGTGAAACCATTAAATGCCAGATCGTTTTTCAGAAATAATTGGAAAATCGCGTACAAGAAAAGAACGGTTAACATTTCGTTATAGATTGAGATATAAATACACAACGGTGTTCCGCTATCATTGATATTCCTTCAATTGCATTATGCTGGTATGTTTATGCATAACGATAGGCATTTGACAGACTTTTATATCGTTTATTGATAATTATCGAGAAAATCCGATCAGAACGGATCCTGCACAGCGGATACAGTACATTTCCATTTTAAGTGCTTGCTCCGTGTAGCATTTAATCGTTTCCAAATTAAAGCTATTACATGAGATGGCTTTCCTTGATGGAAGAGCTATGAAGTTAATGATCTAGATTTGTAGAAAAGTGTCCCTGCTATTAAGTGAATAGCATGTAGCCATGTTCAGATCAACATGAAAATGGACAGAAACCGGTTAAACACGCTATTTTATCCTGTATGAATATCCCGTCATGTCTACAGATATTTCAGTAATATCAATACAATTCAATAAACAGAGATTAAATTGTTAATGTTCGACTTTTGAATACGTGTCGATAATTTCACATAATGTCATCTGCAACCTCCAGATGAGTGTCACACTGAGTGTCACGGTCAGGACTAAACAGGCTTATCTATAACATCTAAATAGGTTTACCAGTAACATCAAAACAGAACTATTCATAACATCTAAACAGGCTTTCCAGTAACATCTAAACAGGCGTATCAGTAACATCTAAAAAGGCGTATCAGTAACATCTAAACAGCCCTATCAGTAACATCTAAACAGGCATATCAGTAACATCTAAACAGGCATATCAGTAACATCTAAACAGCCGTATCAGTAACATCTAAACAGGCGTATCAGTAACATCTAAACAGGCGTATCAGTAACATCTAAACAGGCGTATCAGTAACATCTAAACAGACCTATCAGTAACATCTAAACAAGATTATCAGTAACATCTAAACAGGCCTATCAGTAACATCTAAACAGGCGTATCAGTAACATCTAAACAGGCGTATCAGTAACATCTAAACAGGCGTATCAGTAACATCTAAACAAGATTTTCAGTAACATCTTAACATGATTATCAGTAACATCTAAACAGGCCTATCAGTAACATCTAAACAAGATTTTCAGTAACATCTAAACAAGATTTTCAGTAACATCTAAACAGGCATATCAGTAACATCTTAACAAGATTATCAGTAACATCTAAACAGGCGTATCAGTAACATCTAAACAGACCTATCAGTAACATCTAAACAGGCTTATCAGTAACATATAAACAGGCCTATCAGTAACATCTAAACAAGATTATCAGTAACATCTAAACAGGCCTATCAGTTACATATAAACAGACTTACCAGTATACATCTAAACAGGCCTATCAGTAACATCTAAACAGACCTATCAGTAACATCTAAACAGGCTTTCCAGTAACAGCTAAACAGGTGTATCAGTAACGTCTAAACAGGCATATCAGTAACATCTAAACAGGCTTATCAGTAACATATAAATAGGCCTAACAGTAACATCTAAACAGACTTACCAGTACCATCTAAACAGGCATATCAGTAACATCTAAACAGACCTATCAGTAACATCTAAACAGATTTTCCAGTAACATCTAAACAGGCGTATCAGTAACATATACACAGGCATATCGGTAACATCTAAACAGGCTTATCAGTAACATCTCAAAAGGCTTATCAGTAACATCTAAACAGACCTATCAGTAACACCTAAACAGGTTTATCAGTAACATATTAACAGGCTTATCAGTAACATCTAAACAGGCTTATCAGTAACATCTCAAAAGGCTTATCAGTAACATCTAAACAGACCTATCAGTACACCTAAACAGGTTTATCAGTAACATATTAACAGGCTTATCAGTAAAATCTAAACAGGATTACCAGTAACATCTAAACAGGATTACCAGTAACATCTAAAAAGTCTTATCAATAACATCTCAACAGGCTTATCAGTAACATCTAAACAGGCCTATCAGAAACATCTAAACAGGCCTACCAGTACCATCTAAACAGGCCTTTCAATAACATCTAAACAGGCCTATCAGTAACATCCTTATAGGCATATCAGTCAAAGTTAAGTTGTAGGAACGGTCAATGCTTATTAGAAGGAACAGTCAATGGTAAGCTGTAGGGACAGTCAATGCTTATTAGAAGGAACAATCAATTTTTAGCTGTAGGGACAGTCAATGCTTATTAGAAGGAACAGCCAATGTTAAGTTATATGAACAGCCAATGTGACTTTGAAGGAACAGCCTATGTTAAGTTATATGAACAGCCAATGTTAAGTTCTAGGAACATCAAATGACAAAGTTCTTCAACGGGATTTCAACACCTTAGTGAGTGAAAAATATGCTTCAACATAAAAACGAAAACAAATATTTAAAAAAAAGGAGGACAACTATTTGAAAACAAAGTTCATAAAAGTTTGCCTATCATTTGGTATTTCTTAAATTTGACAACAATACATGTTTGTATTTATACGCCTTCCTTGGCAGATCAAATGTATAGCTTACAAGACTTAAACGTTCTGTGTGCATTCACTGCATTGTGATATGTGGTGCAAATGTAGATATGTTACAATGGGCCGAATTTCTTTATACTCCTCTATGATTTTAAATTTCTTTGATAGTTATTATCTAGTGACTAGGAAGTACGAAAGCAACTTTGAAAAAGGTACACCTTAGAACTTCGATGGAGACAGCGGTGAAAGATTATAGTGATCTGAGGATAAAAAAGCGATGCATGTTTAATAATGTTTTTGCGTTTATTAGTAGAGAATTAATAGTTCTATATATGTTTGATTGACTAATCTTCAAGTATGTCATATAAACAAACGTCCATATACCTACCAATAGCTACCTTCGGTATATATATATGAATCTACTTTCAAATGTCTTAAAATAACAGCTGTTTTCTTTTCTACCTGTGTATGTATCACGTGTCTATATCTACTACCTATTTATATGAGTATAGGACCTCCAACACTCCTATATATTTATGGAGCTAAATGATCTTTCTGTTCCACGATTCCATTTTACGTATGGAAATTAATGACGTCTCCTCTCCCCACTTCCTGTATGTTTGTGGAAGTGAATGTTATTTCCTGCGTCCACTTCTTGTATAACTAGTGTGTTAGATTATGTCTCCCTTTTCAATATCCTTTATAACTATGAGGGTAAATGTGTCTCCTCTCATCGCTTCCTCCTTTATATATATGGAAGTGAATGTGTCCTCCTTTCCACTTCCTGTATGTGTATTGAGGTAAATAGTGTCTCCCCCTCCCTTTTCCTGTATGTGCATTGAGGTAAATGATGTCTCCCATTCCTAATTCTATATATTAATGAAGGAAGGCGGTGTCTCCCTTCCACACTTCCACGAGTTGCTGTCTTTACTTGAGCCGAATTTAAATTCAGATTTTGTCCTGGTGTAATCTCCTACAGTATGATTCATACTTTTTCTCTCATTTACCCAAGAAACATAAATAAAACGCAGATTTCTTGACAATCCGAGTTAATATAGTTTGACTGCGCCCTGCCGACAATAAGGCCTCTTTACCGCCAAAAGGTTGTAACAATTGTTTTTATCTCGTTCTTCGAGAGTTTTATGGGATCACGTTGTTCAAGAAAATCACCGTGAAATCTAATATTAAATCCATTATATTTTTCTCGTATGTTTTCACATATATAGGAACAGGTTAAAACTCGATTACAACAAACATGGGTTTGAATTAGCCTGATATTTTCTTTTTAACTGAGAAAAAACAAGAAAATTGACATTTGAAGCTCGTCAAATTGGTTTTTTATCAGTATCATTGTCATGCCCAGAACTTCCTCAAATGACTTACTGTGTTCTATTGGTGTTTTGTTAACTAGAGCCCCTACAACTAACTTACTGTGTTATATTGGTGGTGTGTTACCTAGAGCCCCTACAACTGACTTACTGTGTTATATTGGTGGTTTGTTACCTAGAGCCTCTACAACAAACTTACTGTGTTATATTGGTGGTCTGTTACCTAGAGCCCCTACAACTGACTCACTGTGTTATATTGGTGGTGTGTTACCTAGAGCCCCTACAACTGACTAATTGTGTTCTATTGGTGGTGTGTTACCTAGAGACTCTACAACTGACTTACTGTGTTATATTGGTGGTTTGTTACCTAGAGCCCCTACAACTGACTTACTGTGTTATATTGGTGGTTTGTTACCTAGAGCCTCTACAACTGACATACTGTGTTTATTGGTGGTTTGTTACCTAGAGCCTCTACAACTGACATACTGTGTTATATTGGTGATGTGTTACCTAGAGCCTCTACAACTGACTTACTGTGTTATACTGGTGGTGTGTTACCTAGAGCCCCTTTAACTAACTTACTGTGTTATACAGGTGGTGTGTTACCTAAAGCCTCCACAACTGACTTAGTGTGTTATATTGGTGGTCTGTTACCTAGAGCCTCCACAACTGCCTTACTGTGTTATATTGGGGGTGTGTTACCTAGACTGTGTTATATTGGCGGTGTGTTACCTAGACTGTGTTATATTGGTGGTCTGTTACCTAGAGCCCCTTTACCTAACTTACTGTGTTATACTGTTGGTGTGTTACCTAGAGCCCCTACATCTGACTTACTGTGTTATACTGTTGGTGTGTTACCTAGACTGTGTTATATTGGTGATGTGTTACCTAGAGCCGCTACAACTGACTTAGTGTGTTATATTGGTGGTATGTTACCTAGAGCCTCTACAACTAACATACTGTGTTATATTGGGGGTGTGTTACCTAGACTGTGTTATATTGGCGGTGTGTTACCTAGAGCCTCCACAACTGACTTAGTGTGTTATATTGGTGGTCTGTTACCTAGAGCCTCTACAACTAACATACTGTGTTATATTGGCGGTGTGTTACCTAGACTGTGTTATATTGGGGATGTGTTACCTAGAGCCGCTACAACTGACTTAGTGTGGTGTGTTACCTAGACTGTGTTATATTGGCGGTGTGTTACCTAGAGCCGCTACAACTGACTTAGTGTGTTATATTGGTGGTGTGTTACCTAGAGCCTCCACAACTGACTTACTGTGTTATATTGGTGGTTTGTTACTGTACCTAGAGCCTCTACAACTGACTTACTGTGTTATATTGGTGGTTTGTTACCTAGAGCCTCTAAAACTGACATACTGTGTTATATTGGAGGTTTGTTACCTAGAGCCTCTACAACTGACATACTGTGTTATATTGAAGGTGTTATACCTAGAGCCCCTTTAACTAACTTACTGTGTTATATTGGTGGTTTGTTACCTAGAGCCTCTACAACTGACTTACTGTGTTCTATTGGTGGTTTGTTACCTAGAGCCCACACAACTGACTTACTGTGTTCTATTGGTGGTGTGTTTCCTAGAGCCTCTACAGCTGACTTACTGTGCTATATTGGTAGTTTGTTACCTAGAGTCCCTACAACTGACTTACTGTGTTCTATTGGTGGTGTGTTTCCTAGAGCCTCTACAGCTGACTTACTGTGTTATATTGGTGGTTTGTTACCTAGAGCCCACACAACTGACTTAATGTGTTCTATTGGTGGTTTGTTACCTAGAGCCTCTACAACTGACTTACTGTGTTTGGTGGTTTGTTACCTAGAGACTCTACAACTGACATACTGTGTTACATTGGTGGTTTGTTACCTAGAGCCTCTACACCTGACATACTGTGTTATATTGGTGGTTTGTTACCTAGAGCCCACACAACTGACTTACTGTGTTCTATTGGTGGTCTGTTACCTAGAGCCTCTACAGCTGACTTACTGTGCTATATTGGTAGTTTGTTACCTAGAGCCCCTACAACTGACTTACTGAGTTCTTTTGGTGGTTTGTTACCTAGAGCCCCTACAACTGACTTACTGAGTTCTTTTGGTGGTTTGTTACCTAGAGCCCCTACAACTGACTTACTGTGTTATATTGGTAGTTTGTTACCTAGAGCCTCTACAACTGACTTACTGTGTTATATTGGTTGTTTGTTACCTAGAGTCCCTACAACTGACTTACTGTGTTATATTGGTAGTTTGTTACCTAGAGCCTATTGGTGGTTTGTTACCTAGAGCCTCTAAAACTGACATACTGTGTTATATTGAAGGTGTTGTACCTAGAGCCCCTTTAACTAACTTACTGTGTTATATTGGTGGTTTGTTACTGTACCTAGAGCCTCTACAACTGACTTACTGTGTTATATTGGTAGTTTGTTACCTAGAGCCTCTACAACTGACTTACTGTGTTATCTAGAGCCTCTACAACTGACATACTGTGTTATATTGGTGGTTCGTTACCTAGAGCCTCTACAACTGACTTACTGTGTTATATTGGGGGTTTGTTACCTAGAGTCTCTACAACTGACATACTGTGTTATATTGGTGGTGTGTTACCTAGAGACTCTACACCTGACTTACTGTGTTATATTGGTGGTGTGTTACCTAGAGACTCTACACCTGACTTACTGTGTTATATTGGTGGTGTGTTACCTAGAGCTTCCACAACTGACATACTGTGTTATATTGGTGGTTCGTTACCTAGAGCCTCTACAACTGACTTACTGTGTTATATTGGTGGTGTGTTACCTAGAGACTCTACACCTGACTTACTGTGTTATATTGGTGGTGTGTTACCTAGAGACTCTACACCTGACTTACTGTGTTATATTGGTGGTGTGTTACCTAGAGCTTCCACAACTGACATACTGTGTTATATTGGTGGTGTGTTACCTAGAGCCTCTACAGCTGACTTACTGTGTTATATTGGTAGTTTGTTACCTAGAGCCCCTACAACTGACTTACTGTGTTCTATTGGTGGTTTGTTTCCTAGAGCCTCTACAACTGACTTACTGTGTTATATTGGTGGTGTGTTACCTAGAGACTCTACAACTGACTTACTGTGTTATATTTGTGGTGTGTTACCTAGAGCCTCTACAACTGACTTACGGTGTTATATTGGTGGTTTGTTACCTAGAGCCTCTACAACTGACATACTGTGTTATATTGGTGGTGTGTTACCTAGAGCCTCTACAGCTGACTTACTGTGCTATATTGGTGGCTTATTACCTAGAGCCTCTACAACTGACTTACTGTGTCATATTGGTGGTTTGTTACCTAGAGTCCCTACAACTGACTTACTGTGTTCTATTGGTGGTGTGTTACCTAGAGCCTCTACAACTGTATTACTGTGTTATATTGGTGGTTTGTTACCTAGAGCCCCTACAACTGACTTACTGTGTTCTATTGGTAGTGTGTTACCTAGAGCCTCTACAGCTGACTTACTGTGCTATATTGCTGGTTTGTTACCTAGAGCCTCTACAACTGACATACTGTGTTATATTGGTGGTTTGTTACCTAGAGTCCCTACAACTGACTTACTGTGTTCTATTGGCGGTGTGTTACCTAGAGCCTCTACAGCTGACTTACTGTGCTATATTGCTGGTTTGTTACCTAGAGCCTCTACAACTGACTTACTGTGTCATATTGGTGGTTTGTTACCTAGAGTCCCTACAACTGACTTACTGTGTTCTATTGGTGGTGTGTTACCTAGAGCCTCTACAACTGTCTTACTGTGTTATATTGGTGGTTTGTTACCTAGAGTCCCTACAACTGACTTACTGTGTTCTATTGGTAGTGTGTTACCTAGAGCCTCTACAGCTGACTTACTGTGCTATATAGGTGGTTTGTTACCTAGAGCCTCTACAACTGACATACTGTGTTATATTGGTGGTGTGTTACCTAGAGCCCCTACAACTGACTTACTGTGTTATATTGGTGGTGTGTTACCTAGAGCCCCTACAACTGACTTACTGTGTTCTATTGGTGGTTTGTTACCTAGATTCTCTACAACTGACTTACTGTGTTATATTGGTGGTGTGTTACCTAGAGCCTCTACAACTGTCTTACTGTGTTATATTGGTGGTTTGTTACCTAGAGCCTCTACAACTGACTTACTGTGTTATATTGGTGGTTTGTTACCTAAAGCCTCAACATCTGACCAACTGCAGGTTGTTGGTTGTTTGTTACCCACCAGAGTCTCAACATCTGACTTATTGCAGTTTGTTGGTTGTTTTTTGATGGGAGGGATAAGTTAAGCTAATTATAAGAAAGTTGGTTTGTGCACAAAATATGTGATTGAGCGTGATAACAATTTTATAAATACGGACTCTGGACAGCGGTCACAGTAAATTATCGGAGCCAGTGTGTACTATCTCACTTAAACCTTCTTAACCAATACAGCTAAAGCATAATTAAATATTCTACTGAGACCCAGTTCTGGCTGACTGTGAGGACGTTGCTGTGTGTAAACATTGTTCCTAAGTGATACACTATTATATAAAGCCTAGTGTTTTGCATATGTCATCATTCGTCTTCATTGGTCGGCGTACAATGGTATAGGAGTTCGCTTGTCATTGTCAGCTTAGAGACAATTTGAGTTAATGGCATCTGCAACTCACTCTAATGAATGGGAATCATGACCATTTATCATCATTATTAGAAGGCACGGTAGTCTTGTGGTAGGACGCCTGTCTCTCTCCCACTCTCACTCTCTCTCTCTCTCTCTCTCTCTCTCTCTCTCATTAAATAAATATCTTGCAAAATATTAAACTCAGAGAGAATTTCGCGAACCCAATTACAAATAGCAATACCAACATAAGTTGCGTTACACCACTCTCTCAATCAAATCAACGGAAGATAAATCTGTTGAAACAGGTAGACCAGGACTTCTTATGCAAAAAAAATAAATATTAACATGGAGACCCTTGAAAATAGAACATGATAAAAGACCAGGTGTTTCAGAAGGGTAAGCGTCCCCTGCTTCCATCGATGAAACCCAACATGTACATCAAGGTCAAATCCCAAGAAAAAGGGAAGAGACACTCTATACATGCATGTAATATGTTGTTCGAACAATTCAAGATGTTTGCTGAATTGTATCCATGAACCAGAAGTTGACAGTCCCGAATAACGCAGTACACCTTTTTAACAACAGCCAAAAAAGGTTTGACTTTTGTAATCTAAGTTATGGATAAGCGGAAAATGGTAAACGTACCATCACAGACAACCATTTCCGTCACAGTAAATGCTTTACTGAAATTAAACAACAAAACTTTGTATGTCGTGTAGAGGTCAAAATGTCAACAAGCAGAGGACATGTTGGATAGCTTGAAGTCAGATTCGGGAAGTCATTCTAACGCCTAGTTATGGGTAAACCGGAAGTTATCAACAAGGGTTGTACAAGTGGTTGAAACTGAAGCCGATTTACAATATTGCATCTGCGCTCACTTGTGTAACCGGGTTACACTTGTGGTCTATATATAGCACGTGGTCATCAGTCTCCTCAACAGAAATATAGTTTAAACTGCACTTTTATACCTATATTTACATCCACTATTAATTATTGATAAATAATAAACCTGTTTCCTTTGGGAATTCCACAGAAGTGTACGGCATTATGTTTTGCTGATTACCAGCGTGGAGAAAGCTACAGTATATTCAATCTCTCGTGAAACGGGACTGGCGCTAAACGATATTCTGAGTATTCACAATGTGTTACGCCAAGATAAATATTACATAAGCTGTTAAAACATCGATTTTGGTGTTCACAAATGGAATGTTTGAACATACTTTTTAATTTGTTGAAAAGGATCAAATGAGGTTAACAACGATATAATAAGCACTGTTTACTGGTTGGTGTTGTGTACAGATTAACAACTATTGGTGTTCTAATAGAAATTAGCATTTATACTTCCCACCCTTGCACCTCCTTCTTGATTTTTGCAATAAAGTAAGACTTCATAAAATATGGCGATGACAATTTCATCAAGTTTCATTAAACTCCAATGCATATCAACATTAAATCTAAAAAGAATACAACACTTGCATAAAAAGAACAAAGCGTTGGTGTGACAGTAACACCAAATGAGAGTGACATGTCGGCAAAAGTTAAAGTTACCACGATAGGTAGTTGTCACTAAGGAAAACACGTTATGAAACTATACCACATACTTACATATGTGCCAATGCGTATGTTCCGAGTTACCGGTCGGTGATATGAAACCTCAATTGATGACGTCACAATCTTATCGAAATCACAATGAGATGAAATGAAATTCATTTAAGGAATGATTTTTAATTTTTCAACATTTATGAGGTCATAACAACAATGGGTTTATGGACATATTGAATGAATCGCGTTAGCGATTCATGTAAAATATGTCCAAAAACCCATTGTTGTTATGACCTCATAAATGTTGAAAAAATAAATATCATTCCTTATATTTACATTGACGAATCCTTTCAGTGGATCGATATAACAACGAATAAAACAAATAAACAGGGTTTGTTCCTGCTTATACACGGGTGCAACGCAGTGGCGAGAACAGTGTTTTTTCGCGGGGAAATGTGACACTATCGTGAGAGATCTTAGCAACCGTCAACAACAATAACACAACAAAATGTAGTTCCATATTCAATGTTTATTTGTAGCACAGGACACGTGAATACGTGGATATTTCACAAAGCACAGTTCAATAATATTTTAAGATGTAAGAATTAAGCATCTAGGTCGGTCGTTCCAAGTGAGTAGTTTTTGTAGTGTATTACTACGCAGTGTGATCAGGTTACTATAACAACATTTTTGTGGGGTATTGTTATACAATTTGAAAAGTAAAAGTTCTGGAGATGTTGTATGGTCCAAATATAAATTTATTAAAATAACTTTCTCTAGGTCGGTGGATGATTTCTGGAGTATCCAAAAACACACCCGTACAGTCCGATGCCTAGCTCCTACTGATTACCAAACATGTAGAACCGTGATACATTGACAATTAACACAATAAAGTTAATTTGATCGACAGCTGTCACTTATCTCTCTATTCTGACTGGTGAGTACCCGAACAGGTAAAGCAATTAGCCTGTCCTTTGTCCGAGACTTAAGTGTCCTACATGGTAAGACCAGTTAATCTCATTCCGTAACATAATTGACTTGAAAGGTATAATGTATAAGATGGACACCAATATTACATGAGTTAATCTGACGACAATGAATCAAAGAAGCTACATTTACACATAGAGGTTTTCTTAAATGGTGCAAATGTAATTAAATATCTTTTAGGTATGAAATTGTTACTGAACGAAATTAAATGGCGAAAGTTTGTAAGAGGATATCCAAAATAATGAATGAGATGAAATGTTAAATTAATGTTCATAAATAGCACTATTATCATAAAATTCTTTATGATAATTTCCCTCCGGCTCCGGTAAAGACGCGTCCCGCGGCTTTGTTAACGTTTTAACGATAAAAACCGCGTCCGTAATTTCGGTTGTAATATCCGGATCCTCTACCGTAGTTCTTTTGGTTTACAAAAACTGGCGTTGGTGGCACTATACTTAGTTGTTGTTTTAATTGACATATTTCATTTTTAAGTTTGTCATTTATATCCAGCATTAACTTGCTTTGCACACACAGTTCTTCTGCACCTTGTAATTTATGTGTCAAATCTGCAATTTCTCCTTTTTGTTGAATGATCACTTCGTACAGACTGTTTTTGTGTGCATTGTCTTCGTTGACAGAAGTTAGTGCTACGCTTAGCTTTTTGTTGCTATCTGCTAGTTTTTCTTTCAATGTTGAATTTTCTGTTCTCAACAGCGTTGCTTGTTCCATGGTTATAAGGCACGTGTCACAGTCACTGGATTTTGATAGTAAAAGATTGTGGTCACTTTGTAATTGGTCACGCTGACTTGATAAGTNTATAACAACACTTTTGTGGGGTATTGTTATACAATTTGAAAAGTAAAAGTTCTGGAGATGTTGTATGGTCCAAATATAAATTTATTAAAATAACTTTCTCTTGGTCGGTGGGTGATTTCTGGAGTATCCAAAAACACACCCGTACAGTCCGATGCCTAGTTCCTAACTGATTACCAAACATGTAGAACCGTGATACATTGACAATTAACACAATAAAGTTAATTTGATCGACAGCTGTCACTTATCTCTCTATTCTGACTGGTGAGTACCCGAACAGGTAAGGCAATTAGCCTGTCCTTTGTCCGAGACTTAAGTGTCCTACTTGGTAAGACCAGTTAATCTCATTACGTAACATAATTGACTTTAAAGGTATAATGTATAAGATGGACACTNCTTAAAACACTGGGCTGATATTGCGGGGCATGTTCTGAGATGGCCGTTGTGAAAAATTAAGCCGCATCGGGTACAATGTCTGTCGGTTTGCAATTCCCAGTTGTTTCGTCCAGTTCCGGTGTTATTCCAGAAACGTTGAGGAGTCTGATGAGATGATTTGACGGCTCTCTGTTGAAACATGGTCGATCTTATCCACGTAAATCTTGATTCTTGTAGGTGTGGGGAAAGCTCGCTCGGCAGTAAAGGTTCGGTATCTTGTACGTAAATTGACTTACACAAATGAATGAGGCAAATTACTCCGGATTATTCCACCAATTATAACAACACTTTTGTGGGGTATTGTTATACAATTTGAAAAGTAAAAGTTCTGGAGATGTTGTATGGTCCAAATATAAATTTATTAAAATAACTTTCTCT
>NW_018405528.1:145243-192310 GCF_002113885.1 Mizuhopecten yessoensis
ATATATATATATGTTAACCAATACCAAGTATTCTGCTAAAACCAAGCTTAACCCTAACTGACCAGAAGTAAACAGGTGTGGAGAAAATACCAAGCCTACTTCTGTCTGACTGGGTATAGTACATGGTTGTGGTATAAAACACTTTTTTTTCCAATTCATTTTATGAATGCGATAGAGATGTGAGCTATGTTTGGTGATACTCGAAGCACTGTCGTTCCAGAACTGTTTAGTAAAGTCTGTAGTGTTACTAAATTTTAAATATCACTAATGTGTTCCATTATATTACAATATGCGTGAGCTATCGCCGAAGAATATGTGTATGTTGGTATACCGTAGTACCATCCATACTCGGGAGAGTTTTATGTGTTTTGTGTATGACTCCCTTGGTGCAAATGAATCACACATGTCATTGTTTCACACTACAGAAATATAAATATTTACATTCTGTATTACGTGTACGAGGAGGATAGATCCTTGGGGAGTCTGCAAAGTAGTATGCGGCACGAAGTTCAGAAACAGCGCACAGTAGTAGACTTTTGTTCGATCCTTATAGGAGAGTCTGACAGAAAAAGACAATGTGCGAACTCGGGAGCCCTTTTTTAAAAATATGAACGCCCCAAAAAACTACAAACAAATATATCGAAAATTCCCCAATTGATGAAAAGGGATCAGGCCCAAATTGTG
The DNA here is from genome assembly GCF_002113885.1 of Mizuhopecten yessoensis. Classification (NCBI taxonomy): domain Eukaryota; kingdom Metazoa; phylum Mollusca; class Bivalvia; order Pectinida; family Pectinidae; genus Mizuhopecten; species Mizuhopecten yessoensis. The sequence continues at coordinate 145,928 of NW_018405528.1, forward strand.
ATGAGGTAAAACACAAATTGTGATGAGGTAAAACACAAATTGTGATGAGGTAAAACACAAATTGTGATGAGATAAAATACACTTTGCTGTATAATGATATCTAACCTGATTAGCTACATTTGATGTATAAACAGCAAGAAAACAGACTATTGGTCATTTTTAATAATCACCGATATGTTGAGTATAGTCATGATGGTTAACACTTGTGATTGTAATTACGGTAAGTTATTTAATAAAGCAGAGCAACAGCAATTCATCAACGTTCCTATCTGTTGTTATCCCTCGCTCAACGAGTTGTCGGGGATATAAAATTGCTCTCATCTATAGCTTGCCTACTACAAGTGCTATGTCGATTGTACTTGCATCTAGTGTTGCTCTACTGAATGCATATTGCGGATGCTGATTTTGACCTATATTATACGCTTCATGTTTTAGTGACTTTTGCACTGCGAGCGGGGGATATCGATGGCAACGTCTTCTTGTTCATGTGTGTTATAACTGTTAAAAATAAAAAGTGTTGTTTTTATATCATTCAACAAAAGCAGAAAGTTGACATACATGTACATTATCTGCAAATGACGGATTTGTTTAAAACAAATTTTAAATAACAACGTGTACTTAACATTATACTTAACACAAATAAAAAAAACAGTTGTCATCAGCTAATGTCACAGATAGGTTTTTGTGCGGACGAATCTATAAATAAGTGCATGTGACGTGTGAACGTCCGAGCAATGAAGGAGTGTTCTCGTTAAGTGTTTTAAGAGCCTTGTGTTATAGTGCTTTATTACTTTCTAACATTTGTTCGTTACACTTTCTTTAAAACAACATCCAATATGTCGTAGTTCATGTAACATCTGATAGGTTCAACGAAAATGTAATGACGTCATCAGTGAGTAAAATAGCGCTGAATTCTTTCTTTGACCCGTTTAAATTTCTGTGAATACAAACTGACGAGTTCCAGGTTCTAGGATATCGTACATGTCGTTATACATGCATTATCACAGTGTAAAATACAGAGCATTGCATTGTAGGCACTGAAAAACTAGCTCTATGATTGGTTGAAATTTTATAAACTCCGCATACTAGCATTTCTTCGGGAGGCAGCAGTTTATCTTTGGGAGGGAGTAATTATCAAAGCGATTTTAGGGAAATGGGTTATTTTATTGTATATCTTTTAAAGAGGGAAAACTATGGCAGCCGAAACGAACCGTACGTGCACCGTCTTTTGCGTGGTCAATGTTTTGCCCTAGGGTGTGGGAAGCACTCCTCCATTGACTCAATGTTAAAGTGAATTGAACAATTTGTCTCGACCAATCAGATTACATGATTTTTACTAGAGGTATGATATTATATTGTTTATAGTTTAAGGTGCCTTGCCCGGCTTAGGTTTGGTATGTATAACAACACTTTTGTGGGGTATTGTTATACAATTTGAAAAGTAAAAGTTCTGGAGATGTTGTATGGTCCAAATATAAATTTATTAAAATAACTTTCTCTTGGTCGGTGGGTGATTTCTGGAGTATCCAAAAACACACCCGTACAGTCCGATGCCTAGTTCNAGTGAGTAGTTTTTGTAGTGTATTACTACGCAGTGTGATCAGGTTACTATCAGTTCCCACGTGCTGAGATTCTATGAACACCTGTGTTATGCATTTATGAATGTAATTTTTGTCAATGGGTATAAGCATACAGAATGTAAATATAAACATATAACAATTGTGAATGCAACGTGGTTTTGGTAAATACAAACAAAGTCAACAAAACTGAGACGTTCAATCATGTGTTTAATATGTAAACGTGGCAACTCAACTACTTGTTTTGGTTAAAAAAAAAAACACGCTAAAAACTGCTCAAATCTGATTTGTTTGTGCAGATATACCCGTCTTTTGTATATTATTTGAGATAACTATTTTAATATGAAGGATAACGAAATAGCATGTTACCAGTTTTACCTAAAAATATGATTAAGTAAAAGAAAGTTGATACAAAAGAGTTCTGAAGGCATTGCACTACATTTGGGTAAGTCTTGTGACAGCAATATATATATATATGTTAACCAATACCAAGTATTCTGCTAAAACCAAGCTTAACCCTAACTGACCAGAAGTAAACAGGTGTGGAGAAAATACCAAGCCTACTTCTGTCTGACTGGGTATAGTACATGGTTGTGGTATAAAACACTTTTTTTTCCAATTCATTTTATGAATGCGATAGAGATGTGAGCTATGTTTGGTGATACTCGAAGCACTGTCGTTCCAGAACTGTTTAGTAAAGTCTGTAGTGTTACTAAATTTTAAATATCACTAATGTGTTCCATTATATTACAATATGCGTGAGCTATCGCCGAAGAATATGTGTATGTTGGTATACCGTAGTACCATCCATACTCGGGAGAGTTTTATGTGTTTTGTGTATGACTCCCTTGGTGCAAATGAATCACACATGTCATTGTTTCACACTACAGAAATATAAATATTTACATTCTGTATTACGTGTACGAGGAGGATAGATCCTTGGGGAGTCTGCAAAGTAGTATGCGGCACGAAGTTCAGAAACAGCGCACAGTAGTAGACTTTTGTTCGATCCTTATAGGAGAGTCTGACAGAAAAAGACAATGTGCGAACTCGGGAGCCCTTTTTTAAAAATATGAACGCCCCAAAAAACTACAAACAAATATATCGAAAATTCCCCAATTGATGAAAAGGGATCAGGCCCAAATTGTGATGAGGTAAAACACAAATTGTGATGAGGTAAAACACAAATTGTGATGAGGTAAAACACAAATTGTGATGAGATAAAATACACTTTGCTGTATAATGATATCTAACCTGATTAGCTACATTTGATGTATAAACAGCAAGAAAACAGACTATTGGTCATTTTTAATAATCACCGATATGTTGAGTATAGTCATGATGGTTAACACTTGTGATTGTAATTACGGTAAGTTATTTAATAAAGCAGAGCAACAGCAATTCATCAACGTTCCTATCTGTTGTTATCCCTCGCTCAACGAGTTGTCGGGGATATAAAATTGCTCTCATCTATAGCTTGCCTACTACAAGTGCTATGTCGATTGTACTTGCATCTAGTGTTGCTCTACTGAATGCATATTGCGGATGCTGATTTTGACCTATATTATACGCTTCATGTTTTAGTGACTTTTGCACTGCGAGCGGGGGATATCGATGGCAACGTCTTCTTGTTCATGTGTGTTATAACTGTTAAAAATAAAAAGTGTTGTTTTTATATCATTCAACAAAAGCAGAAAGTTGACATACATGTACATTATCTGCAAATGACGGATTTGTTTAAAACATTGTTTAAATAACAACGTGTACTTAACATTATACTTAACACAAATAAAAACAGTTGTCATCACCTAATGTCACAGATAGGTTTTTGTGCGGACGAGTCTATAAATAAGTGCACGTGACGTGTGAATGCCCGAGCAATGGAGGAGTGTTCTCGTTAAGTGTTTTAAGAGCCTTGTGTTATAGTGCTTTATTACTTTCTAACATTTGTTCGTTACACTTTCTTTAAAACAACATCCAATATGTCGTAGTTCATGTAACATTTGATAGGTTCAACGAAAATGTAATGACGTCATCAGTGAGTAAAATAGCGCTGAATTCTTTCTTTGACCCGTTTAAATTTCTGTGAATACAAACTGACGAGTTCCAGGTTCTAGGATATCGTACATGTCGTTATACATACATTATCACAGTGTAAAATACAGAGCATTGCATTGTAGGCACTGAAAAACTAGCTCTATGATTGGTTGAACTTTTATAAACTCCGCCTACTAGCATTTCTTCGGGAGGCAGTAGTTTATCTTTGGGAGGGAGTAATTATCAAAGCGATTTTAGGGAAATGGGTTATTTTATTGTATATCTTTTAAAGAGGGAAAACTATGGCAGCCGAAACGAACCGTACGTGCACCGTCTTTTGCGCGGTCAATGTTTTGCCCTAGGGTGTGGGAAGCACTCCTCCATTGACTCAATGTTAAAGTGAATTGAACAATTTGTCTCGACCAATCAGATTACAGGATTTTTACTAGAGGTATGATATTATATTGTTTATAGTTTAAGGTGCCTTGCCCGGCTTAGGTTTGGTATGTATGGAGATCAACTCTTGTCCCGTGTATCCTCTGTGTCATTCTACTTCCGAGTTACGACTATAAAGCTCATAAACTAGATTAGAAAACCCTCGTTCTGACACAACGTATCCGGTTAGTTCACTGCCTTGACGCCCAAATGTCACAAGTCCTGTAAAATATGTGTTTTCTGATCAAATAAGGCAAAGCAGAATAGGTATCACTGCACACCATATCGTTCTCTAATCTACCTAAATCTCTCTGACCCTTCCATTCCACGTCCCGATTAAATATATGCTAATAAGATACCCTCCAGATGTGTGACGTTCAGACCGTGACCTAGAGGCACTGAGATGGACTACGACAGAGATATATATAGTGTCGTTTACTGAGCGTTATGATGTAAAATTTGGTAAATTCCTGATGAATCCTAGATTAAACTTATAATTTAAATATTTGATCGCTTTATCAATATAGTTTAGGAGTACGGGTTAAATGTGTATTTAATGAAAAGTGATATTTGATGAAACGTCTGATTTTCTGAATTATGAAATATTTGATTATGGTGGACAGTGATAATGAAATCATACATTCCAAACAGGGACTAAATATGTTAGTGGTTTAGACCATCGTTCTCAAATCGGGACTACATATATATATGTTAGTGGTTTAGACTAGCGCTCTCAAATCGTGACATCATAATTATGTTAGTGATTGAGACTATCGCTCTCAAATCGTGACCTCATATGTTCGTGGTTTAGTCTATCGCTCTCAAATCGTGACCTCATATGTTAGTGGTTTAGACTATCGCTCTCAAATCGTGACCTCATATGTTAGTGGTTTAGACTATCGTTCTCAAATCGTGACTACATGTGTTAGTGGTTTAGACCACCGTTATTAAATCAGGGATTCATATGTAAATTCATCAATCGGACTTGAATCGGCTAAAAGGTACGTTACTGGCACAGAGTACCTCAATTCCAACACTCGTTGATTAAGTATAAAGCAAATCAAGTTGTATATATATTGTGATGGAGGTCTTTAAATACCGGAGAAATTAGAAAGAGGTAGATAATTCATGTGATGATTAAAAAAATGACTTTTTTACTCATATGTTAGTGCAAAAAGGGAGGATTGTATGCCCTTACATTCAATTGTATAGGGGCAGAAATGGTTTGATTTATTGACAGACATGTGAAGTCACGGTTTAAGTGACTGAAAATATACCACATACAACTAAAGTCCAGATATACTTTCCGCACAGGAAATTGACACATTGAATTACCTGATGTGGATAAAAGTGTTTGTATTTGTTGACGATCGAGCTTTATGTTCTGTGCCGTAATAGGATTCTGTAATCTACCAGGCCAATATGTAACACTGTATGATCAAAGTTATCATTGAACTGTTAGGTTGTATTTGAAATGATCGACCTTAATAAGCTTATCACACTATCTCACATTAAAACATCTTGTTAAACACAGTGTTACATTACCCTCACACACCCTGACTCTACAGGAATGGCAGCCCTGAGAGACAATAGCATCAATGGCAGATAACAACAGACAACATAAGTTATCATCAACCTTAAAAAATCTTTCAGATAAAAGACGAAGCTCCCTACCGTGACAAGAAATATATTTCGGATTTGTTCTTGATCATTTCATCATGGATAATACCTAATGGGAATTCAAATAGATTTTCTGAGATATATTTAAAACCAGTCTTACCCACTGTTAAAACCCCGTCCTATGAAGCTCTGTTGATTTCGTGGTGAACATCCATATACCACAACGGTTTCATTAGATATTGGTTTAACACATAACTTACCCTTCTCTGTAGGGGTTGTTTCCAATGCGAGATTAACGCCATAAATACCGGGCGTCTCCATTAGCGTGTAACGCCTACAGCCTTATAAATCATCTCTAATAACGTATTCCGTCTTTGTGTATTGCAGAGTTATCTTCTCTTGGGAGCAGGTATTGATTGTTACGTCATTGGTTTGTGCGAGCAAATTACGTCGTTTTCTCACAAATTGATGACGTTTCTCTCACAAACAACTGACGTAACAATCAATACCTGCTCCCAAAAGAAGATAACTCTGCAATACGCAAAGACGGAATATATAGATAAACACTTACCGTCAACGTAACAACGCAACGTTATCAACTCCACCATAGAAATATTGGCAAGGAAAACAAAGAGGTATGCGGAGGGTAGTTAGAGAGCTAGAATGTAGTGGTAAGTTTTACCACAATGTTTTAGTGTGGCAGTATAGTTCTGGTAGATCGTGGTAAGGTGGAGACGACAAACTGGGTTGTTTCTTATAGACCTTGTGGTAAGTCGAACGTGTGTTGCGTTATTTCTTATAGAGGGAGGGTAAATGAGAGGATGAGAGAGAGAGAGGGAGGTTAAATGAGAGAAGAAAGAGAGAGAGAGAGAGAGAAAGAGAGAGTTTTGTGATCAAACTGTTAACATTGAGATGCTGTAATTGAACAATTCTACAGCTGCATCAGCAGACATGATCTAGCTGAGATTCCTATTATAGCCGAGTGCTGAGGAGAAAGATGTTCAATCGACACAACAGATAGTAATTTAATGTTTAGTTTCTCTCCTTTCTATCCAACATTACATCGAAAAGGTGTTTTTTATCGCCAAATTGTTATTTTGGTAATTAGCAAACTATTGACTGTGTTGAATATGAGAGCATGGTTTTATAATCATTTACGATTCACGGGGGATTGTATTGTAACGAAATTGGCTTTCTAATTGCTATGTCAAGCCAAACTTGAATATTTCAAACCAGATAAAATGACCTTGTGTTTGGTATTTAATTTCATCGTAAAATGGCGCTCTTTTTGACCGAGCTTCATCTCAGAATTAGCACAGAAATTAACCGCATTAGTTGTATGAACAACAGAACAAAACAATCAAACCTCAAACAATTAGCCTATTAAAAATACATGCTGCCTCATTAGCAATACATTAGCCGATTAAAATTACGAACGCATGCGTGTCCTGAAAGCAATCCCTTTAGAAGCAGTCGCTTGTGTTTGCGATCAATCTTTAATGGAATTTGCGTTTGAGGATTTTATTACAGATAATACATGAAACTCTTAGTAATTTTGTATTTTTTGTCTTTATTGATTTTCTATTGATGTCATTATAAAGGTTTTGCCCCACATCATATCTGTATGTAGTCCGTTACGTCCGTGTACAATACATGGGTTTTATAATGTTAAATTGTATCACCACAGTTGCTATAATCGAAAAGAAAAGTTCCATTTCAGCGCGGTATTGCGACCAGATGTAGGGATGAAGTAGCGAAAGAAATTCTTTTGTCCTGGTTTAGAGATACTTCCAATGTCAAGAGTATCGCCCCTCGTTTTGATGCTATGCATTTATAATTCCCCGATAGCAACACTGGGAAAGTAAAGGATTAACTTTGCATAGGGCTGGAGTTTGACTCCTGTACTTTATAGTAAGTGTCCCGTGTTTTTCAGTATCTCTATAAAGGAGCGGATTGCTTCAAAATTTTGACAACCTCATATTGTCTACACTGATGTTATTGCTTCCTAGTCTAAGTACAATCATACGTTTGTAAGGATCCAGTCTTATATTGGAATTTAGCGTGGATATTACTTCTTTGACCAATAAATATAATACGTACATACATTTGTTTTCAAACACTCAAGATTTGAACAAATACAACAGTGTAAAGGGCATCACAAGATGTGAAAATCATATTTCATGATAGTGACCATGGTTATAACATAATAATAATAATAATACTTAGAGGTTCATATATACCGCTTTGTCACAACCTAGTTCGTAGATCGTCTCAAAGCGGTTCACAAATGATTATCCGTGGTTATAGGGCCTTTGCAACCTTCTTTCTCAACTTCCTGGGGAGCCATTTCGGTGCTCACATCTAGCATTCTACAATTCTAGCACTGCCCAACTTGCTCAAAGATATTACACAGTGCCGTGCACGCCATGACTCGAACCCGCAACCCTTCGGTCACGAGCCCGGCGTCCTACCAATAGACTACCGTGCCTCCTAAACACATTTAATCTGTTGGTACTCTCTGACAACCTCATATTGTCTACACTATATCGACTTAAGAGTAAAAATACAATATGTTGATTAATTTGAGAGGCTGTACGATTACTCGTCAGTTAATCATCAGACAACATTAAACCTATCCTATACACGGCCGTGTATAATATGCACGTGCGCGATCAGTTTCGGTTTTAAATGTTGTAGATATAAATAGGCTTTATCCTCTTACGGTTGGACATATTCGGAAAAAAAAGAAGTAAATATAACCTATATCGGAATAGAAGGCACATGTCCAAAGCTATTACTCGGAATGAGGTTTATAAAGCAACTTATATGTTTTTCGTTTCAGATTTAAGAAACAAGCATAGGAAATTTCATTTTTAACGAGCCCACATAATAAGTTATTTAAAACATAGAGAAAAACACATACAGAGATACTAGTTATACTTAAATAATTAGTGAAACAATTATTTTTATGGAGAAGAATTCAATCGTTACACGTTAAAAAATGGTACATCTATATACATAACTCATACATGTAGTTAATCCACTACAACACAAAATCTAATCTCGATACGGGGTTTTTAAAAGAAAGGTATATAATCAGATAACCTATGAAACAAGAAAGCCATGCACGTCATCTATGTGTTTCGTTTTTTCACGCCTCTCTGCTTGTATAAACTTTGAATTTTCGAAGGAAGCACACAGACTTAAACAAGATTTATGCACTTGTACAAATAGTTGCATTTGTAATATTCGTGGTTCCGCTGTATAAATGAAAAAACCGCGAATATAAATGCACTGCCATATGTTAATTTGGGAAGTAAGTGTTAGTTCTTATATGTTGAAACTAATTATGAGATATACAATCAATACACAGAGTGTTGGACTGATTCTGCCTATCTGGTATAAACATTATCGTATAAACTCAAATGTTACATCCCCACACATTACGACATCTTATAAACCACAAACGTATCCCGATACCATCGCTCTCTGAAAACTTGGCAAGATGTGAGGACCATACAGAGATCCAATATCAATGTCATTTACTGCAAGGTACCAACAGTTGGTTTGGTTTGGTTTGGTTTAGTATTATTTAACGTCCTATCAACAGCTATGGTCATTTAAGGATGGCCTCCCAGTGTGCAAGATGCATGCGTGTAGTGTATGCGTGTAGTGTATGCGTGTGTGTTTTGGGAGGCTGCGATATGTTCTTGTTTGTCTCCTTATGATAGCGCGGAACTGATGCCGACTTTATAGTGCGACCTCACTGAAACATACTGCCGAAGACACCCAGCAGGACACCCCACCCGGTCACATTTTACTGACAACGGGCGAACCAGTCGTCTCACTCCTAAATTGCTGAGCGTTAAGCAGGAGTAGAAACTACCATTTTTACAGACTCTGGTATGTCTCGGCCAGGGGACAGAACACAAAGCCTTCCTCACAGGGGCGAGCGCTCAACTAAAGGCCAAAAGTGAGGCATTGTCAATGGACACATTAGGAAGAAGAAAGTTTTTTAGAAGAGAACAGATCCCAAATTTAGTCTCCTCTTACGATCAGGCAATACTTTTAGTTTGGACATTTTCCAGCTTACCTTCGGGACATCTTACACTTGCTTCCAGTGACGGACATATAATTTACTCTTTGATTAATGATGTTCATTCGGCTGGAATTACAAAACTCAATTGTACCTAAATCAGTTCGACAGTGATCAAACAGGGCTTAAAGTATGATCATTTTTTTCTGGTGTACGTAATATTCCTGCGTGCCGGAAATATAAGCTCCCATACCGACATCACTATATACGGTCCTTACATGATGAAATGTATGTTATGTGGAAGATCATCCGATAGGGAGAAAATTGTTTTCTGTCTCCTGCAGGTGTATACTGACGGTGGGGACTGCTGTTCAATTACAGGACACGGGAGGTCTGTCAGGCACTGTCATACAACTGTCGCATGTGTTTGCGATCAATCTTTAATGGAATTTCCGTTTTAGGATTTTATTACAGATAATACATGAAACTCTTAAGAATTTATAATTCCCCGATAGCAACACTGGGAAAGTAAAGGATTTACTTTGCATATGTCTGGAGTTAGACTCCTGCACTTTATAGTAAGTGTCCCGTGTTTTTCTTTATCTCGATAAAGGAGCGGATTGCTCCAAAATTTTGACAACCTCATATTGTCTACACTGATGTTATTACTTCCTAGTCCAAGTAATGTGTATCCTACAGTCATACGTTTGTAAGGATCCAGTTTTATATTGGAATTTAGCGTGGATATTACTTCGTTGACCAACAAATATGATACAATGTACATACATACATTTTTGTTCAAACACTCAAGATTTGAACAAATACAACGGTGTAAAGGGCATCACAAGATGTGAAAATCATATTTCATGATAGTGATCATGGTTATAACATAATAATAATAATACTTAGAGGTTCATATATACCGCTTTATCACAACCTAGTTCGTAGGTCGTCTCAAAGTGGTTCACAAATCATTATCGGAGCATACGGTCGTTGCTGCCATTTCGGCGCTCACATCTAGCATTCTACGGAGTAAAGTATCTTGCTCAAAGATACAACACAGTGCCGTGCCGTGACTCGAACCCGCAACCCTTCGGTCACGAGCCCGGCGTCCTACCACTAGACTAACGTGCCTCCTGAACAGGTACTTTCTGACAACCTCATATTGTCTACACTATATCGACTTAAGAGTAAATTACAATATGTTTATTAGTTTGGGAGGCTGTACGATTACTCGTCAGTTAATGATCAGACAACATTAAACCTATCCTATACAGGGCCGTGTATAATATGCACGTGCGCGATCAGTTTCGGTTTTAAATGTTGTAGATATAAATAGGCTTTATTCTCTTATGGTTGGACATATTCGGAAAAAAACACTAAAAGTAAATATAACCTATATCAGAATAGAATGCACATGTCCAAAGCTATTACCCGGAATGAGGTTTATAGATCAACTTATATGTTTTTCGTTTCAGATTTAAGAAACAAGTCTAGGAAATTTCATTTTTAACGAGCCCACATAATAAGTTATTTAAAACATAGATAAACAAGTATCCGAGTCTGTTAAACATATAGGAAAAGGATTTGTTGCCAATATTTGTGAAATTATCATTTTCTCTGGCAGACTTGAAATCAATATTTTGACAATCTGTTTTTGTGACGTCACAAGTCTGATATGCTATGAGTTTTCCTAAATGTAACGTCTCGATTGAGCAAATCTAGAGCCAATTAAGATAAAAATAACTTTATAGATGCGGTAATGCATATACAACTTATTTAAATCGTTCGGTATAAGCCGCATATAGCACCATCACGAAAATGTGCTCCTGGAGAAAAACACATACAGAGATACTAGTTATACTTCAATAACTGGTGAAATACTTATTTTTATGGAGAAGAATTCAATCGTTACACGTTAAAAATTGTTACATCTGTATACATAACTCATACATGTAGTTAATCCACTACAACACAAAATCTAATCTCGATACGGGGTTTTTAAAAGAAAGGTATATAATCAGATAACCTATGAAACAAGAAAGCCATGCACGTCATCTATGTGTTTCGTTTTTTCACGCTTCTCTGCTTGTATAAACTTTGAATTTTCGAAGGAAGCACACAGACTTAAACAAGATTTATGCACTTGTACAAATAGTTGCATTTGTAATATTCGTGGGAACCACGAATATTACAAATGCTGTATAAATGAAAAAACCGCGAATATAAATGCACTGCCATATGTTAATTTGGGAAGTAAGTGTTAGTTCTTATATGTTGAAACTAATTATGAGATATACAATCAATACACAGAGTGTTGGACTGATTCTGCCTATCTGGTATAAACATTATCGTATAAACTCAAATGTTACATCCCCACACATTACGACATCTTATAAACCACAAACGTATCCCGATACCATCGCTCTCTGAAAACTTGGCAAGACGTGAGGACCATACAGAGATCCAATATCAATGTCATTTACTGCAAGGTACCAACAGTTGGTTTGATTTGGTTTGGTCTAGTATTATTTAACGTCCTATCAACAGCTATGGTCATTTAAGGATGGCCTCCCTGTGTGCAAGATGCATGCGTCTAGTGTATGTGTGTGTATTTTGGGAGGCTGCGATATGTTCTTGTTTGTCTCCTTGTGATAGCGCGGAACTGATGCCGACTTTATAGTGCTACCTCACTGAAACATACTGCCGAAGACACCCAGCAGTACACCCCACCCGGTCACATTTTACTGACAACGGGCGAACCAGTCGTCTCACTCCTAAATTGCTGAGCGTTAAGCAGGAGTAGAAACTACCATTTTTACAGACTCTGGTATGTCACGGCCAGGGGACAGAACACAAAGCCTTCCTCACAGGGGCGAGCGCTCGACTAAAGGCCAAAAGTGAGGCATTGTCAATGGACACATTAAGAAGAAGAAAGTTTTTTAGGAGGAAGAGAACAGATCCCAAATTTAGTCTCCTCTTACGATCAGGCAATGGGGGCAGCAGGTACCATTCTTACGCCCTACCTGTAGGTACCAACATAACTCAACCATTCATCACCTATCGTGTAAAGAGACAACCTAATCTGACAACATGTACATGCTGTAGGAAATGTAATTTAGGCATAACATTTTTGGGATATGTTCGTATGACTATTACATGTGTGCAGTAATAAAACTATAGCATTTAAAAAAGTTAATTTCAAAAATACAATTGTTTCAGATTTATAACTAGATGCGGGTTTTAAAAAGCTTTAAAAAATAACGACACTACTTTATAAAAGGTTTTCCCAAAGGAATCGTATAAAACGACATTTTTCAACATCCTAATATAGCGCGTGAATGATTTTCGTAATTTACCTATAACTATCTCTTGTCTGCTGTCTTCTTCATTCCCGCTGATATTTGGGGAATCGTTTTATAGGGCTTAACAGCCAACCACAGATAAGTCTTCCACAATGAAGGAAAAGCAATATTCGTCAATACTTTTAGTTTGGACATTTTCCAGCTTACCTTGGGGACATCTTACACTTGCTTCCAGTGACGGACAGATAATTCACTCTTTGATTAATGGTGTTCATTCGGCTGGAATTACAAAACTCAATTGTACCTAAATCAGTTCGACAGTGATCAAACAGGGCTTAAATTATGATCATTTTTTTCTGGTGTACGTATTATTCCTGCGTGCCGGAAATATAAGCTCCCATATACCGACATCACTATATACGGTCCTTACATGAGGAAATGTATGTTATGTGGAAGATCATCCGATAGGGAGAAAATTGTTTTCTGTCTCCTGCAGGTGTATACTGACAGTGTGGACTGCTGTTCAATTACAGGACACGGGAGGTCTGCCAGGCACTGTCATACAACTGTCAACGGAGGCCACTCTACATAAGACAGTAGAACATGCGCAGACACACTAATGTGTCGGTCAGCACTGCACGCACTAAGGTACAGCAAGCCCTTCTGTATGGAGCCGCGGTCGTACATGACTGCTGTATCACTATGAGAGGAGACACGATAAACACCGTCAGACTCCGGTCAGTCTGAAAAACGATCCGATTCCTAAATCATATTCGATTAGTTTAAAATCAATTGTTCCCAAAGGTGTGTCTGGTATATTTTGCGATTATTTTTCAAAGTTAATAAATTCATCTGGGACATTTGAAATCTCAGTCTTGTATATACAACGAATCATAAATCTTTGTTCTGCATGTTATATGATATACAAAATCAACAACATATACCAATTAGTCTTGCTGGAATCCTGGTTTGTGTCCAGACGCATTCATGATACATGTACAAACAGTATAAGTGGCTATGCAGAGGAAACCATTTTAGTGATAGCGAATGAATGGTTGTCAGTGTGTGTGTGAGAGAGAGTAGTATAGGAGGGTGATGAGAGACGGACATCATTACGGAACTAATTCCAGAGGGAAGCCCTATTTGGTCTGAATCAGTGTCCCGGACATAATCCAGGAAACCAAGATGAGTTGACACTTGATATTACATTAGAGAGATCGGATAGAGATTGAACTCGACAGCTCTACCTACAGGCAGTGGGGTTTCTAATGACAAAGCTATCGATGTTTTATACGAAAAAAGGAAGAGAAACCTTGATAGGGTTTAATAATGAATGTAGTATATAATGAATACATTCAATGCCACTGGTATAGTAAATTACGCTCCTTTTACGGAATTTTAAAATCCCCAAATAATTAGCAAGTGAAGCGTTCGTAATAAAGGTTAAGATTACAAAACCAAAATATAAATTTTGCAAGGCAAATATTAAAAAAATATATGTATTCTGATTTAGGTCTATCAAAACGTTACGAAAGTAGTAAGTATTATATAACTTAATAGTATTACTGTATCCTAGATTTATGTCAGTATATAACATTTTATTCTGAAATGTATTTTTTTTTTCTTCTGAATATAGCATTTCATCTTTCATTAAATTTAGCCTAAACAGGATTGCTCAGCATAAATTTCGGAATACAGAATATCATATACGATTTGTATTATATGATGCAAAAGGCGTCATCGCAAGTTCCGAACACAAACGGTATCGACCTGTGCCAACGCTAGCTAGGATCGAATCTGTCATCTGTCATTATTTCACAGAAATGACTGAACACGTCATTCCTGTAGTAGGTACAATTGATCCTATATATATTGGTTATGCGAGATTTGCAAAACGTGATATTTCGTTTCTCTCATTTCGAGGACCTTGACTTGTTCTCTTTGTGCTTTTTTAAAGGATCTTCATGTAAATATTTTCTCTGTTCTGATTTTGCCTTAGTATCATCGATTTTAAGTTCAAGACCCCTACCCTTCCGAAGCATAAGTTACATTTAGGATCTCCAGGTAACTTTTTCCTTAGCTCATATTTGCCTAAATCTCATCTTTTTCCGACTCCGAATGTCTGTTTTTTTTTACTCTTCTTGGAGTTTTTTTCTAGTCACGCAATAACACAAGATGACACATTTCTCAAATGTTGAAACTCGCTAACAAGCTGTAAAAAATCAATGACAACTATGCAAAATGTTGTTTGCAATAGATCAATCAGGGTGTTTGTGTTATACGTCAAGGCCGTATGGATCGTCAAGGCCTTATGGATGGTTGTAAAGACGGATTCATATTCTTAATCAACACCAATTTGTCAACACAAAGAGGCCAAGAGCTTTTAAAGGTGACTGATTCACTTTTAACTAACCTTATTAATAGGAGTATTCATATATACTAGACAGTCTGTTTCTAACCGTAAAGTACTAGTATTTATATATATACTAGGGATGTTTAGATAGTTTGACTTCCAGATTAGAGATGTTTAGATAGTTTGACTTCAAGGTAAGAGATGTTTAGATAGTTTGACTTCCAGGTTAGGGATGTTTAGATAGTTTCACTTCCAGGTAAGGGATGTTTAGATAGTTTCACTTCCAGGTAAGGGATGTTAAGATAGTTTCACTTCCAGGTTAGGGATGTTTAGATAGTTTCACTTCCAGGAAAGGGATGTTTAAATAGTTTCACTTCCAGGTAAGGGATGTTTAGATAGTTTCACTTCCAGGTTAGGGATGTTTAGATAGTTTCACTTCCAGGTAAGGGATGTTAGATAGTTTGACTACCAGGTTAGGGATGTTAAGATAGTTGGACTTCCAGATTAGGGATTTTTAGATAGTTTGACTTCCAGGTTAGAAATGTTTAGATAGTTTGACCTCCAGGTTAGGGATGTTTAGATAGTTTAACTACCAGGTTAGGGAAGTTTAGATAGTTTGACTTCCAGGTTAGAAATGTTTAGATAGTTTGACTTATATGCATGTCGGTATGCGTGCTGGAGCCCAGGTATGTTGGTGTTATTGCTTCCTATAGCTGGAGATAGCGCCCATCTGATGCTGACGTTATAGTGCTACCTCACTGAAATACCATGCCGAAGACACCCGGCATATCATTCCGTCCGGTCACATTATACTGACAACGGGTATTATTACTTATTTTAAGAATCTCCAAAACTGGTTTTTAGATTGGTAAAGCCTAACTCTCTACACTACCTGTCTAAGTTATTTCCAACATCGAGAGTTTTATCAGGGATTGTTTACTGTTTTATCAACATCGTTCCTGATCGGTTGTGATGTTCAGCCGGTAACCGATTGGTAAAGCCTAACTCTCTACACTCCCTGTCTAAGTTATTTCCAACATCGCGAGTTTTATCAGGTATTGCTTACTGTTTTATCAACATCGTTCCTGATCGGTTGTGATGTTCAGCCGGTAACCGATTGTCCGTATTTGGTTTTGCCTCCTCGTTAACCGAACCTTAACTAACGTTCTTAAAAGGAAGATTTTGTCGGCAAATACGACATGGGGTATTAAGTCAGTCACTAACATGTTTATCGGTTTTTTCTGCGACTGCCTTATTTATGGCGGAGTTGATATCCGGTTTCCACTGCTGTCTTAGGTGCATACACTCGGGGGAAGTATTAGACAGGATGTATTGTGCCTCAAATCCGCCAAAGTGATCAATATTCTTTCCTGCTTTGATCAGTTTGTATGATTGTCAGTGACGCCCACCCAGTGTCCTGACACTGTTCTCATTGACAATGAACCATACCTATCTTATCCATGTATTTTCACGAGGACATGGCTTTGTTCACAAGACAATGGGCGTACGGCTTCGGTCCTTACTGAGACATGGAACGTCTGCATGGTCCTCAGTAAGACATGAGGTCCATTCAAAACAGTTACTGATGGCAACGTTCGCAGAATCGGACGGGAGATCCTCTCACTCCCGTCGAGTCTCGTTCAATCAGACGCTTGATCACTCTCTGTTCGGCGTAGCTTGCACAGCCAACAAGAGTCTGGTTGAACGAGACTCGACGGGAGTGAGAGGATACTGACATATCTCACAATGTACATGCGCAGATCATGAGTGGACACCTTAGCGTCTGCGCGGATTTCCGGCTCTGTAGGAATTGGAAGGGATGAATGCACGAACTGGACTACAAAACAAAACATGATAAATATACTCGGTTCATTTGCCAGTTCGCTTAACGCCGTCGTTGTCAGTAAATATTTGTTCATATTCTCTAACTTTTCCGTTATTGTCTCTTTCGATGTTCCGCTAACTTCCGGTATAACGCCACATGTTGCTGACAGTATAACGAAATACATCCTTAAGGTGTACGTAAGAACCAATTAACTAGTTTTTGATATGTCAAGCTCTTCTTTATCTAACATCCATCATTCTCAATCAATCAATTTTTCGGACTCTATAACTATCAATGTTAATATCGAGATCTGCTATCCCACAAAGTAACACACTAGCTTGATGATCATTAAGAAATTTAAAATCGTATTGTTGGACATTTTATAGAAGAACGAAAAACAAGTATCTTCAATAAGATTCATGGGTTTTGAATTATATTAAAGTTTTACTTTATACATAAGCACTTTACGTATTAAACGTGTCGCAACGTTTCAAGGCCAACTGGTCCCTTTGTCAAGCTATGAGTACACACGTTACGTTAACGTTGTGAGTCATAGCTTGACAAGAGACCAGTCGGTCTTGAAACTTTGCAACACGTTTAATACAAATTGTACGTATATTGTTTGTGTATAAAGTAAAACTTTGATATTAACGAAGCCAAAGAGTCATAGAAATATTCCGTCGAATATGGTGATCTATGTTTCATTCATTCCAGGTTTATACAATGAAAAGTTAAAAAAATCTTTAGATTAGAAAGTACCTACGATACAGGTCACCCTGTCTCCTCTATTTCCCTTCTATTGGTCTAATCCCAGGCCTAATGACAGTGTTCTCCATGCGACCCCGTCGCCTGTTTCATTAAATATATGCAGCAAGGGGATTTGGCAAAAGTTGCTAAAACACTATGAACGCGCTTTCCCATAGATATGATGGAAACAATTTGCGTTTAATTCCATCGTGTAGCAATGACGCTTCAAGCAGGTTTAAACCTATAAACTTCTACCGTTAAAGTTGAACTTAATATCGTAATAGTCGGACAACTTCAAACAAATTCTAGGGCTGTCTCACAAGTCAGGCCAGTGTCTGGTCTAGCCTTTCAGTATGTAACCCAATCAGACCGGACCGTAAATGAAAGGACTAAGCCAGGAATAGCCACTGGCTTTATTGTCCCGGTAGTGAAGACAATGCTAGCGTGCCTATTGACATCATTCCCAGAAGTCTGCTCTGCTAGCACCGGACCAGGTTATGGAGTTGAGTTTGTTATACTTACATTTACCGTGGAATATGAATGGTTTCCGTGTATCCCCGGGGTACTCCGAGCCTTTGTATGCCCAGCGATGAGGTTTATTATTTCATTTCATTAACGGGAATAAAGTAAAACAGATTTATGAGTGTGTACCTTTCTTCGTTTAAAAGACCTAATTGCTAATTTCAGTACGAGACATTTATTCTCTGAAGATAATACCTGGTTGTGTGTTGACTTGCTAGACCAGGGCGGGAGCGGGGTTGTCGTGTATCAGTCTAGCATTGTCTGCTGTTGTAAATAGATTACCTAGACATGGCGACCTAACGTTAAAACAAAACTCACCAAGGACAGTCAAGTTGTATCAGACATTTCAACACTTTGTTTCCTCACCATTTATATAATTGTCATGTGTTCTAGTAGGCTTATCAATCTAACAGACCCAGACAATACGTTTTTTTCATTTCACGGTTTGATTTCTGCAGTCTGTATTAGCCTATTGACACCTGTGATTAAGTTTGGAATGTTTCACGGTTTTTTATTGTAAAGCACGAAGTGACTATCTTTTTCTTGAAAACCGAAAGACCTATGGTCCTTATATTTGGCCTGTAAGTCCCTGGGATGGAATGTTTATAAGTTCCCTCATATAAGTGACCTTGAAGTGCTTAAAACATTTGAGTACGATATGTAGACCAGCAGTGAAGTTTTAGCTTTATTTTTTGTTTTTATTTTTTTGTTTTTCTTAAAAACCATATAGTAATGATGGCTATAATGGTTAAAACGCTTACTTTTTTGGTTTTTTAATTATACCCAAGTATCTGATAATTTACCAGAGGGTAGCTGGCATAGAATGCTTTATAAAATGCCCTCATACAAATGACCTGGCCTTTCTTTCAATGTCACAGGAGTCAAATGGGTTGACAAATAGCACTCGAGAAACAATTTCTGCACAACTAGAAGGTCTTTGCTAGTTATACTTGGTTATGATATGTATTGTAAATTGTAAATATGACAGGGCATACCTATACAAAGAATGTAAACGGTCAGCATAAATATTCCAAGGAACGATCAATGCGACGGGTCTTTTGTGTCTGACTATAAGGGCTTCGAAAGAAATGGTCCTTCAATTTGTGGCCAATGGGCCAGAAAAAAAATGACATACACTTGACAAAGATATGAGTTGACCTGGAAACGTTGAAGCTTAACGTATACTTCAGTTTGTATATGCCGAACTCGCTCCATATGTTGTGACGCTACCTGTGACGTAAATGGTTCGGCGCCTGTAATATTACGTCAGTTCGTCGTTTAGATTGGAGTTTAAAGCTATAAGTACCCCTGCAAAAGTGATGTGAGTTCGGCATTTAATAAGTGTCGCCTTTTTCATGTGTCTTCTAATTAAAAGAAGGTAACATAGAAGAATCCAAAAACTGATCTGTTGCCCACATTGCTTAATTCTGTGGAAGTACACCTGAAGTGAGGCTGCTCTGTAATAGATTGGTACATGTACTGCGTAATAATGATTGGACGGATGTTCATAAACCGTCAAATTGATCATTTCAACGCAGTCTGGTGGTCATCTGCTGACCTCGATATCACGCACGTACAACCAATCAGTGGTTAACCGGTATACTAGATGTACATAATCAACGACACATCACTAATCAAAAGCCTGTAATCAACTATTTATAGCCTGATTTAATCACGGCATGGATAGTTTACTTCCTACTCTCGGTAGTTTATGACGTCAGAGTGTGAGTTATTGAGCATGAATCATACACAATGTGCAGTAACGTGGTAAAACTACAATATTCCGTGTGAACAGTTACTCCGTTCTTTAACTATATAAACCTCTGCAGAAAAGAAAAAAAAATACTTTCACCGTGGCATTCCTCAAAAAGATCCTTGTTTCGAATTTAAAATCAAAATTAAAGAAAAGCAATGGTTGTACATGGTTTGGAGCATACAAGTGGTTTAAATTAACCTTCTCTCCCTTCTATTTAAGATCTAACAAACTTCCAAAGGGTCGAAGAATCTTACCTAATCAAAGGAAACACCAACTCAACATCCTAGCTGATATCTGGGGTTTTCTTGGAGATAATCAGTGGAAGAAATTTCGATCCAAATAATTTGAGAATCCATTATACGGTGGTGTTGACATCTATCGTTTGTCAGCCTTTTGACCCGAGATTGTCGTCATTCTACTGATTTATAATACAGCGCTAATGTTTCCTGGAAGTCGTCAATCTTCTGCCCCGGTCAATAATGATGTATCGGGTGTACCTTCATAAAGAGGGGAGGGGTTACCGACTCGTTATTGTTAGTTGTAGTAGTTCTTCATCGTTCTGAAGAACAAAACAACATACCGTGACTTTGACCTGTCTAAACCGACATCCTGCTCCATCTGACAGTCTTCCTGGATTATACAAGGTTTCATTGGTTTAAATATTTGAAAATGCTATTATGTAATCTGTCTTGGAAATGATACAGTAGGATTTTGAAACATTCAGAGGTAGAATTAGACAATATTTCGGAGTATTACTTGGTGACATAAGACAGGTTTCGACATAAATGGAAATAAGTTAGGATAAACAAGATACATTCGTAATAAAGGCATCTTCATTGTTTTTGATATCGTTCGACATTCAAAATGTTATTCTGCGTATGAATTGTCTATGCATTTTTTTAAATATATTGTATACATTGTAAGCGCATGAAATAATAATGGCGCTAACTGAACTCCGTAGCGCTCGGGATAGAATAGCATTAGATAAACTCCGAATCGTACGAAAACAATACTGCATAACTGCACTCCAAAGCGCATACGAACGCATGCGAAGGGCACTAACTGAAAGATTGTGCACAAGATAGCAATGTGCTAACTGAGCTCCGAAGCGGATACAGATAAGGGCGCTAATTGAACTCTGAAATGTACAAGATAGTACATATATCTAACGTGTACTCTAGAACCTGGCTAATCTGAAAAACTCGCAATCCGGATATCAAACGAGTGCATACTATAGACCCTCACCAATCTGATAAATGCGCAATCTGGGCATACATCTAGCGTCTGAATAAAACTCGCAATCTAGGCATACATCTAGCGTCTGAATAAAACTCGCAATCCGGATTTTAGACTAACGTGTAATATAGAGCTTGACTAACCCGAGTTGAAATTGTCCATATTCTGCGAAACACTTTAATTTTAAAATAATGGTTACTACGAATATGCAATATGTTTGAACTTGTTGTATGAAACAGCTAATCGTGTTCGAGGTGTTGAAGACATTGGTTCAAACTTAATTGTTACCGCTTAGGAGGATCCGCTGTATACAATAAGAATCAACTTATCTAGCCAGGATCTGCTATATCTAGCCATTATCTGTTGTATCTAGTCAGTTTCTGATGTATCTAGTCAGTATCCACTGTATCTAGTCAGTATTCGCTGTATCTATTCAGTGTCCGCTGTATCAAGTCAGGATTCGTTCTGTCTAGTCAAGATCCGCTGTATTTAGTCAGGATCCACTGTATCTAGCCAGTATCCGATGTATCTAGTCAGTATCCGCTGTATCTAGTCAGTATTCGTTGTATCAAGTCAGGTCAGGGTCCGCTGTATCTAGTCAATTTATGCTGTATCTAGTCAAGATATGCTGTATTTAGTCAGGATCCACTGTATCTAGCCAGTATCCGATGTATCTAGTCAGTATCCGCTGTATCTAGTCAGTATTCGTTGTATCAAGTCAGGTCAGGGTCAGCTGTATCTAGTCAATTTATGCTGTATCTAGTCAAGATATGTTGTATCTAGTCAGGATCTGCTGTTGTATCTAGTCAGGATCTGCTGTATCTAGTCAGTATCCGCTGTTGTATCTAGTCAGGATCTGCTGTATCTAGTCAGGATATGCTGTATCTAGTCAGGATCTGCTGTTGTATCTAGTAAGGATCTGCTGTATCTAGTCAGTATCCGCTGTATCTCGTCAGTATTCGTTGTATCAAGTCAGGTCAGGGTCCGCTGTATCTAGTCAATTTATGCTGTATCTAGTCAAGATATGCTGTATTTAGTCAGGATCCCCTGTATCTAGCCAGTATCCGATGTATCTAGTCAGTATCCGCTGTATCTAGTCAGGATCTGTTGTATCTAGTCAGTATCCGCTGTATCTAGTCAGTATCTGCTGTATCTAGTCAGGATGTGCTGTTGTATCTAGTCAGGATCTGCTGTATCTAGTCAGTATCCGCTGTTGTATCTAGTCAGGATCTGCTGTATCTAGTCAGTATTCGTTGTATCTAGTCAGGATCTGCTGTATCCAGTCAGTATCTGCTGTATCTAGTCAGGATCTGCTGTATCTATAGTCAGGATCCTCAGTACCTGTTGTATCTAGTCAGGATCTGCTGTATCTAGTCAGTATCCGCTGTTGTATCTAGTTAGGATCTGCTGTATCTAGTCAGGATCTGCTGTATCTAGTCAGTATTCGCTGTATCTAGTCAGGATCTGCTGTATCTAGTCAGGATCTGCTGTATCTAGTCAGGATCTGCTGTATCTAGTCAGGATCTGCTGTTGTATCTAGTCAGGATCTGCTGTATCTAGTCAGTATCTGCTGTATCTAGTCAGGATCTGCTGTATCTAGTCAGTATCTGCTGTATCTAGTCAGGATCTGCTGTATCTAGTCAGTATCCGCTGTATCTAGTCAGGATCTGTTGTATCTAGTCAGGATCTGCTGTATCTAGTCAGTATCTGCTGTATCTAGTCAGGATCTGCTGTATCTAGTCAGTATCTGCTGTATCTAGTCAGGATCTGCTGTATCTAGTCAGTATCTGCTGTATCTAGTCAGGATCTGCTGTATCTAGTCAGTATCTGCTGTATCTAGTCAGGATCTGCTGTATCTAGTCAGTATCTGCTGTATCTAGTCAGGATCTGCTGTATCTAGTCAGTATCTGCTGTATCTAGTCAGGATCTGCTGTATCTAGTCAGTATCTGCTGTATCTAGTCAGGATCTGCTGTATCTAGTCAGTATCTGCTGTATCTAGTCAGGATCTGCTGTATCTAGTCAGTATCTGCTGTATCTAGTCAGGATCTGCTGTATCTAGTCAGTATCTGCTGTATCTAGTCAGGATCTGCTGTATCTAGTCAGTATCTGCTGTATCTAGTCAGGATCTGCTGTATCTAGTCAGTATCTGCTGTATCTAGTCAGGATCTGCTGTATCTAGTCAGTATCTGCTGTATCTAGTCAGGATCTGCTGTATCTAGTCAGTATCCGCTGTATCTAGTCAGGATCTGTTGTATCTAGTCAGGATCTGCTGTATCTAGTCAGTATCTGCTGTATCTAGTCAGGATCTGCTGTATCTAGTCAGTATCTGCTGTATCTAGTCAGGATCTGCTGTATCTAGTCAGTATCTGCTGTATCTAGTCAGGATCTGCTGTATCTAGTCAGTATCTGCTGTATCTAGTCAGGATCTGCTGTATCTAGTCAGTATCTGCTGTATCTAGTCAGGATCTGCTGTATCTAGTCAGTATCTGCTGTATCTAGTCAGGATCTGCTGTATCTAGTCAGTATCTGCTGTATCTAGTCAGGATCTGCTGTATCTAGTCAGTATCTGCTGTATCTAGTCAGGATCTGCTGTATCTAGTCAGTATCTGCTGTATCTAGTCAGGATCTGCTGTATCTAGTCAGTATCTGCTGTATCTAGTCAGGATCTGCTGTATCTAGTCAGTATCTGCTGTATCTAGTCAGGATCTGCTGTATCTAGTCAGTATCTGCTGTATCTAGTCAGGATCTGCTGTATCTAGTCAGTATCTGCTGTATCTAGTCAGGATCTGCTGTATCTAGTCAGTATCTGCTGTATCTAGTCAGGATCTGTTGTATCTAGTCAGGATCTGCTGTATCTAGTCAGTATCCGCTGTTGTATCTAGTCAGGATCTGTTGTATCTAGTCAGTATCCGCTGTTGTATCTAGTCAGGATCTGCTGTATCTATAGTCAGGATCTGTTGTATCTAGTCAGTATCTGCTGTATCTATAGTCAGGATCTGTTGTATCTAGTCAGGATCTGCTGTATCTAGTCAAGATATGCTGTATCTAGTCAGGATCTGCTGTATCTATAGTCAGGATCCGTTATTCATTATTCAGGATCCGCTGTATCTGAGGCCGCGGTGGCCGGGTGGTTAAGTCGTCTGATATTCTGCTACCCCAGCCCTCCACCACTGGGTCGCGGATTAGAGGCCTACGTGGGGCAATCGCCAGTTACTGGCCGTTGATCGGAACTCCGGCTGTCCTCCACCACCAAAAATGGCACGTCCTTAAATGACCGTAGCTGTTACATGTAATGGGACGTTAAACACACACAAATCAAACCAAACAACTGTGTCTAGTCAGACGAGGACGCAGCCTATCTATGATTGTCATTGACCTTGAGCTTGACCACTGGTCTTCAGTCTTGCTCAGTGTGAAGTGGATATCCATCAATGTGACGCTGATGTGGTTATATCTCATACCTATTACGAGTGGACATTATTTAGCTGAGCGTTGGTGATCGTGCTACACATCATTTCGCCATTATAGAAAGCTGTGTCGCCATAGATAGGGGATATATAGCTAAATCAGAGCTGCCAACCGCAGACTGAGGTTAGATAACAAATCATTGTATAGATTCTGAATTCTGATGATTAACTTATTCAAATGTTTTCATTAATTTGCCTTAAAGGTTTTGAATAACAATTGAGAACGATTTTGCATACTATACATTGGCACGAAAACCTTATTGATTTAAGACAATTTACATACAACTATTTCTTCTAAAATGTAATTTATTTTCAAAGGTATCGAGTTTCATGACAAAATTAATATATGAATTAAAAACAAAAATATATATTTGACGAACAAAAAAGATAGTTATAAAAATGACGATCAAAATATCAGTTCTACATTTGACTGATGTAATTATTGAGCTATGTATTGGCCCGACCTTTTCCGTCAGTTAATTAGTTAGGTAATTCGTATATGATACTGTATTACGTTTTGTCCCTCATATCTACATCACTGATTGTGTCCATATATTGGTCATTCCACCTAAGGAGGCTCACTGGTCAGCACAACCTAAACATATGTGTAAGTCATCTTCCTAAATCAAATGAATTTTATGTGAAAAATAAAATCTTACATTCGTTTCCATGTCATTTTAAATTTATCAAACTTGTTCAATAATTTGATATGGCACTCGCCTTAAGGCTCGCGTTATGTCACATTATTGAACTCGTTTAATAAATTCAGTATGACGTGGAACCTTATTCCAGATCATATATATCTTATATCACTATAATCGTCACCTGTGAAATACCACCGTACATTCAGGAGCATTTTCTTAAAAAATAACGGAAATTCTATACTCGCTAAAAATGCCAAGAGATGTTTAATTGCTATAAGATATAATTTAATGGTGATCTTGACCTATGTACATTGTTGAGAAAAAAAAAATTGTGTCTGGTAAAACGGTAAATATAGGCCTATTACTGGTTAGATATATGCTTCAGTTATTTTCCTGTGGTTTCCTGTCTTCCTGAGTTGTGTAATGGCACCTGTGATTGAGTTAATCTGGAGAATACTGCGTAGCTCTCATTAGAACTTCATTATATATCTGAATGGCACCATTAATGTAACAGGCGCTAGCCAGACGTGGCAGTAGAGATAGCATGCACTGCAACTATAGAGGAGGAGGACAAAGATAAGATCGGACTCTCAAAGTTCACTAAACGTACTGTAATGCAACTCGTGATGTAACAGTTTGCTCGACCTGTTGTTGTCGACTTTGAAGAAATCGTTCACAATATCGGCCATTGGGTGTTTTATACACGGAGTCTACGCGGTGTTCAGTGTTATCTGAGGAACGAGCCATTGAGAACACGCGACTTTGAGACTTTTTTGCCCTATCAGATTGACTATTCTTCTAACAAGCCCGGAATAGATCTGTGATTGTATTAATTGGATAAACACCACTTAAGGATGGAACGTCCGTCCTCTGGGTTCGCGCATTCCTAAGAAGATGGTCCAGAACTATTCTGATGATGTCCTCAGATTAATCGCAGGTGTAAATCAGTGATTTATGATATGGCGACATGATAATCAGCTGAAAGCTTTGGGATAGGCGTTAAATACATAGAGGATTAAACAGGAGTGTCCATGTCATATTGAATTTGTTAACACGAGCCTTTAGGCAAGTACGTGTCATACCAAATTATTGAACGAGTTTGACAAACTATGACATCTTCAATTATATTCAATTATGTGTTATCAGCTGACTCCATAAAGGTCAAAACCAAAGTACTCCAATCATGGTACTGTCGTTCTGCGCAGTGCAAGGAAGCTTAAGGTTTTTTTTGATAATAAGCTGTATTAAATGCAATGAAAAGGATAATGACAAAATAAACATTTTAAACTCACTTAAAATAGCAGTACATGTAAATGTATCATTGTGTATAGAAAATAAAAGTAGTACCTTTAGCGGTGTAGGAATATGTTCCCACCGTTTTGACCAATCGTGTGTAAAACCATATTCATGACATGGCCGTAGGACATAGTAAAATGGGTCAGCTATTTGATAAAAGTCATTTAAACTGGCGGATCGCTTCTCAATAATTTTTAATACATACAATGTACATACAAAGCGGGCTATGCCGATGTATAAATAACACGAGTGAATTTGTCACGGTCCAACATATTTGGATGTTTTGACGAAAATGTTATGACCTTTGTACCACAATTTAGTTTGTCAATATTTCAAGTTTATGACATCAGAAATTATCAATTAAAGTAAAACGAAACAGGGGAAACAATACAAAAGCTGTATATGACTGTTCGATGGTCACACAATGCTTACTGTCCGCATGTCAACGTTCTTTATTCCTGAGGCCTTACGACCTATACGTTGGTTATACAACATAAATTACAAACAAACGGAGAGTGAATCATAACGAAGTGTTTACATGCTTAAAATAAACAATATCATAATTAAACCCTTCAGTTTATTTTTTATTTTCCTGAATGCCAAATGTACAATTTTTTCCGTTTTATTTACTTCCTTAGCAGTATTTGCACTAAATGCTGACCAGCTTGAATACACTAGGTTTTCGATAATAAAATTTCTTAATATATTTTTGAGGTAAATCTGAATAAAATGGACATTTAAGTAAAAATTGGAATTCATCTTCAATTTAGGTTTAATTGCAACATGCACACATTCTGTCATGTCTCAAAATATTGTTATGTCTAACCTTTCTCTATGCTATGATCACGAGGTGATAGTTTAATACTAGATAAACACTTTCTGTACTCTGAATCAATAGGTTTACATAAACAATACAGTAAACATCTGTATCAACCAAATGTGGATATAAGTAACTACGTGATACTTGACTAATTTTAAATAACAATTCATGCGTGTATACATCATTAAATCTATATTTTATTATTTCAATGTACAACTTTCCACCTCACTACCATACCATAAATACGCTAACCCTAATTTTCTATTTCAGTTTTGATATTAATTATCCATTCATCATTCGACTGAATTCTTTGTTCTAAGCAGAATTTTAAGACACAAATTGCTAAAACACTCTTTTTATATGTATCAAATACAGAGCATTGTGTCTTAATATTAAAGTATTGACTTTTTATTTCACTACTCATTGAAAAATACGCTTTTCTTCTAGTGTACCTTGGTTATCGACATGTTTTTGTGTTTTACTAAATTTACCGTTATAAGTGAATAACATTCCATGGCAATTAAATTCATCAACCACTCATATAATTATATTGTTATATAGCCCCTTTTCTTCAGATCGCTTTCTACCCCCATTTCGAAAAATCATTATTTGTGTGTTTATCCACATTTAGTTTTTACTTCCAATCATTATTGTATAATAACAAAGCATCTAACATACCTTGAAGAGACTGCGGTGACTCTGCAATCAAAACTGTATCATCTGCAAACATTGTTAAAATAATGTTTATCAGACCTATTTCTAGTGATAAAACACATTCCAGTCATTTACATATAGACTATACAAGATCGGTGACAAAATTTCTCCTTGAAATAATCCAATCTTGTTTTGGTAGTATTCTGACAAAAGTCCATCATATTTGGTACAAGGTTTTCATATTAAGATTGCATAATTTTCAACATTTTCCCATCAATTTCCTGTTTAATCAGTTTTGACTATAAATAACTTCTATCAATCAAATCAAAAGTTTTTCTATATTCTATGAAGCAGCAATATAATCTTTTCCTCTTTTTAAGCGTTTTATTAATTATTTTCTGCAGCATATGAATAGCATCTATTATCGAAAAAACAGGTTTAAAACCAAATTCAGCATCTGTTATAATAAGTGTTACACCTCTTTAATTATCGGGATCATCAGCGTCACCTTTTTTCTGTGAATAGGAACAATGCAACCCTTTGACCAAGACTCTGGGAAAATCCAGACAGGAAAATATGATTAATAATAAATGTCATATACGGCAATAATTCAATTTTACAATCTATAAACAATTCATTAAAACTGTTATCCTCACTTCAAGTTTTGTTCCTATCAAGATTTCTGATTACTGCTATCACTTCATCCTCAGTGATTGGAGTATCTAATTCTTCGAAAATTGTGCTACCAGCATTAACTACAGGAGTTAATACATCAGCATTGCCAATCTCGTCTGAGTTTAAGTTTTTTAAATGCGAATAAAATTTATCCATACAAATAGTTGATTGTATGATTTTGCTTTTCGGCTAAGCGAAATAGATTGTTTCGGATTGTTTCTGCGTACCCTGTCCAACACGTCACCTTCGTGTCTTCCATACTGCCGTTTCAATCTATTTCCAAGCCTTTTATAATCTGATTTCTTTTGTATCAATTTTCGATTATTATCCTCCGACTTAACTCCGTTAAAGCTTGACAATGCTGTTCTGTACTCATTATACCTTCTCTTACATTCATTTGTAAACCAAGGTTTGTCAACAGATCTTTTAGTCTAACATGTATTTACGTCTTTATTATTATCAACTGTTGAATATCCTTAACATACATCGCATTGCGGTAACACTAATGTATTGATAACTTTACAAACACCATTTATGTTCTTGTTTACATCATTTTGTGTATATACAGTTATGTCACATACTCGCTTAAGACGATCTGCATTTTCATTCAGGTTTTTTTTCGGTAACGTCAACATTTCCACGCTTCCATTTTATTCGCTCACACGCTACTCTAGATGTAAGACTATATTTTTTACTTAAATGTTGTTCTCGCTTTTTATTCAAACGTAGTCTAAAAGACAAAGGAGCAAGATCAGAAATCGTTACAAAATTTCCCGAGTCGAAAAAGCAGATGTCGCGAAAATTATCAGCATGCATTAAGAGATAATCGATCGTACTCTTAGCATTTCTACTGGAAAACGTAAAACTTCCCTCTTTATCACCGTTGTGACGGCCATTAACAAAAGGCATACATGAATTTTTAACCAGTAAGCTTTGTAATATCGACACTTTACTCACATTTGAAACTTAAACCATTGACATATTGACGCTTCATATTCACGTGTGAAGAGTAAGCAATATGGTACAGTAATTAAATTCTCTTTGAAACAAGCATTTCTATTGGTGAAAGTTTTGTGTTATCAGCTCATAACATATAAAAAAAAAAAAAAAAAACACTGACGAAAAATACCACTTTCGGACCAAAGAACTGTAACAAGCTTTTTGATTGGATGATGGAAACAGTTTCGTTATGACGTCGGAGTATTGTTTTGTTTTTAATTGATTTTGAGTATTGCATCATTTGTTGCGTAATTTATCAAATTAAATGTTTGAAAATATTTAATCGTTTTTTAATTATATTTTAATTATATTATAAGTATAAACTTGAATGATTTGTTTACCACATTGAGCCATAACAGAAACTCTTTTCATAAACCATTCAAGTTAATCCTTAAGAGGTCTTACAGAGCGATTTTGCGCCGAGAGTGCATACGGTTTATTGGTTCGTCGGTGAATACATTCAAAGACTTAAGTATAGGAATCCATCCTTAATGTGTTGGTTGTGTGTCGATAAGACTGTGTTCATACGTTTGTCCGTGGATTTTTACATAATTCTGTATCAATCCTCATTTTTCTTTTTAACAGGTAGTCAAGATGCTGATTATCGTTGTCTGTCTGTTTGTGCTGTGTTGGATGCCGCTACAGGTGTATCAGGTCCTGTCGGAGCTATACGTGGAGGTGAACAAGTAAGGAAAACATACACATATCATAGGTACACGTATTATAATCTCATTCAACACTAAATATAGATATAATAAACTCATTGAATACTTAGCAGAGATATACACAGACATTGGGGAACGTCATCGTCCTACCATTTATAACATTCCTGATCTACCCAGACATTGGGGAACGTCATCGTCCTACCATTTATAACATTCCTGATCTACCAAGACATTGGGTAACGTCATCGTTCTTCCATTTATAACATTCCTGATCTACCCAGACATTGGGGTACGTCATCGTCCTACCATTTATAACATTCCTGATTTATCAAGACATTGTGGAACGTCATCGTCCTACCATTTATAACATTCATGATCTACCCAGACATTGGGTACCGTCATCGTCCTACAATTTATAACATTCCTGATCTACCCAGACATTGGGGAACGTCATCGTCCTTCCATTTATAACATTCCTGTTCTACCCAGACATTGGGGAACGTCATCGTCCTTCCATTTATAACATTCCTGTTCTACCCAGACATTGGGAAACGTCATCGTCCTACCAGTTATAACATTCCTGATCTACCCAGACATTGGGGAATGTCATCGACCTACAATTTATAACATTCCTGATCTACCTCCTACCATTTATAACATTCCTGATCTACCAAGATATTAGGGAACGTCATCGTCCTATCATTTATAACATTCCCGATCTACCCAGACATTGGGTAACGTCATCGTCCTTCCATTTATAACATTCCTGTTCTACCCAGACATTGGGAAACGTCATCGTCCTACCAGTTATAACATTCCTGATCTACCCAGACATTGGGGAATGTCATCGACCTACAATTTATAACATTCCTGATCTACCTCCTACCATTTATAACATTCCTGATCTACCAAGATATTAGGGAACGTCATCGTCCTATCATTTATAACATTCCTGATCTACCCAGACATTAGGGTACGTCATCGTCCTACCATTTATAACATTCCTGATTTATCAAGACATTGTGGAACGTCATCGTCCTACCAGTTATAACATTCCTGATCTACCCAGACATTGGGGAATGTCATCGACCTACAATTTATAACATTCCTGATCTACCCAGACATTGGGGAACGTCATCGTCCTACCAGTTATAACATTCCTGATCTACCCAGACATTGGGTAACGTCATCGTCTTACCATTTATAATATTCCTGATCTACACAGACATTGGGGAACGTCATCGTCCTACCATTTATAACATTCCTGATCTACCCAGACAATGGGAAACTACATCGTCCTACCATTTATAACATTCCTGATCTACCAAGACATTGGGTAACGTCATCGTTCTTCCATTTATAACATTCCTGATCTACCCAGACATTAGGGTACGTCATCGTCCTACCATTTATAACATTCTTGATCTATCCAGACATTGTGGAACGTCATCGTCCTACCATTTATAACATTCCTGATCTACCCAGACATTAGGGTACGTCATCATCCTACCATTTATAACATTCTTGATCTATCCAGACATTGTGGAACGTCATCGTCCTACCATTTATAACATTCCTGATCTACCCAGACATTGGGGTACGTCATCGTCTTACCATTTATAACATTCCTGATCTACCCAGACATTGGGGAACGTCATCGTCCTACCATTTATAACATTCCTGATCTACCAAGATATTAGGGAACGTCATCGTCCTATCATTTATAACATTCCCGATCTACCCAGACATTGGGGAACGTCATCGTCCTACCATTTATAACATTCCTGATCTACCCAGACATTGGGGAACGTCATCGTCCTACCATTTATAACATTCCTGATCTACCCAGACATTGGGGAACGTCATCGTCCTACCATTTATAACATTCCTGATCTACCCAGACATTGGGGAACGTCATCGTCCTACCATTTATAACATTCCTGATCTACCCAGACATTGGGGAACGTCATCGTCCTACCATTTATAACATTCCTGATCTACCCAGACATTGGGGAACGTCATCGTCCTACCATTTATAACATTCCTGATCTACCCAGACATTGGGGAACGTCATCGTCCTACCATTTATAACATTCCTGATCTACCCAGACATTGGGGAACGTCATCGTCCTACCATTTATAACATTCCTGATCTACCCAGACATTGGGGAACGTCATCGTCCTACCATTTATAACATTCCTGATCTACCCAGACATTGGGGAACGTCATCGTCCTACCATTTATAACATTCCTGATCTACCCAGACATTGGGGAACGTCATCGTCCTACCATTTATAACATTCCTGATCTACCCAGACATTGGGGAACGTCATCGTCCTACCATTTATAACATTCCTGATCTACCCAGACATTGGGGAACGTCATCGTCCTACCATTTATAACATTCCTGATCTACCCAGACATTGGGGAACGTCATCGTCCTACCATTTATAACATTCCTGATCTACCCAGACATTGGGGAACGTCATCGTCCTACCATTTATAACATTCCTGATCTACCCAGACATTGGGGAACGTCATCGTCCTACCATTTATAACATTCCTGATCTACCCAGACATTGGGGAACGTCATCGTCCTACCATTTATAACATTCCTGATCTACCCAGACATTGGGGAACGTCATCGTCCTACCATTTATAACATTCCTGATCTACCCAGACATTGGGGAACGTCATCGTCCTACCATTTATAACATTCCTGATCTACCCAGACATTGGGGAACGTCATCGTCCTACCATTTATAACATTCCTGATCTACCCAGACATTGGGGAACGTCATCGTCCTACCATTTATAACATTCCTGATCTACCCAGACATTGGGGAACGTCATCGTCCTACCATTTATAACATTCCTGATCTACCCAGACATTGGGGAACGTCATCGTCCTACCATTTATAACATTCCTGATCTACCCAGACATTGGGGAACGTCATCGTCCTACCATTTATAACATTCCTGATCTACCCAGACATTGGGGAACGTCATCGTCCTACCATTTATAACATTCCTGATCTACCCAGACATTGGGGAACGTCATCGTCCTACCATTTATAACATTCCTGATCTACCCAGACATTGGGGAACGTCATCGTCCTACCATTTATAACATTCCTGATCTACCCAGACATTGGGGAACGTCATCGTCCTACCATTTATAACATTCCTGATCTACCCAGACATTGGGGAACGTCATCGTCCTACCATTTATAACATTCCTGATCTACCCAGACATTGGGGAACGTCATCGTCCTACCATTTATAACATTCCTGATCTACCCAGACATTGGGGAACGTCATCGTCCTACCATTTATAACATTCCTGATCTACCCAGACATTGGGGAACGTCATCGTCCTACCATTTATAACATTCCTGATCTACCCAGACATTGGGGAACGTCATCGTCCTACCATTTATAACATTCCTGATCTACCCAGACATTGGGGAACGTCATCGTCCTACCATTTATAACATTCCTGATCTACCCAGACATTGGGGAACGTCATCGTCCTACCATTTATAACATTCCTGATCTACCCAGACATTGGGGAACGTCATCGTCCTACCATTTATAACATTCCTGATCTACCCAGACATTGGGGAACGTCATCGTCCTACCATTTATAACATTCCTGATCTACCCAGACATTGGGGAACGTCATCGTCCTACCATTTATAACATTCCTGATCTACCCAGACATTAGGGAACGTCATCGTCCTACCATTTATAACATTCCTGATCTACCCAGACATTGGGAAACTTCATCGTCCTCCCATTTATAACATTCCTGATCTACTCAGACATTTGGTAACGTCATCGTTTTACCATTTATAACATTCCTGATCTATCCAGACATTGTGGAACGTCATCGTCCTGTCATTTATAACATTCCTGATCTACCCAGACATTGGGGAACGTCATCGTCCTATCATTTATAACATTCCTGACCTATCCAGACATTGTGGAACGTCATCGTCTTTCCATTTATAACATTCCTGATCTATCCAGACATTGGGGAACGTCATCGTCCTATCATTTATAACATTCCCGATGTACCCAGACATTGTGGAACGTCATCGTCCTACCATTTATAACATTCCTGATCTATCCAGACATTGGGGAACGTCATCTTCCTATCATTTATAACATTCCTGACCTATCCCGACATTGGGGAACGTCATCGTCCTCTCATTTATAACATTCCTGATCTACCCAGGCATTGGGGAACGTCATCGTCTTACCATTTATAACATTCCTGATCTACCCAGACATTGGGAAACTTTATCGTCGTACCATTTATAACATTCCCGATCTACCAAGACATTGGGGAACGTCATCGTCCTACCATTTTTTGAAATTCTTTGGTCTCACACTGCCGTAACGTGTTGCTTTAAATTCCTCTCTTTCAATTTTCGGATCTGTCGAATCAAATTTAACAAACGAAAAACAGAAGGAGTCATTGAAATCTAATTATTTTAGGTTAAACCATTTAACATCCACGTGTCAAATTACTTAATCTTCAAAAGTGGAGATTGTATGATGAGATTAATCTAACGAGATGTAACAAATTATCGAGAAACTCATTATAAATCTCACACTTATGATGTGTTAACTATACTCTCTGCGAAATGTGCTTAAGAAAATATTTCACATGCACGTGTAAAATCATTTTAGTAAATTAAAATTTATGTTATAAAGCATAGTTCAAACACTTTAAAATCTTAATATCACGTAGTTTCTGTTTCCATTTAATAAAGCGTCCAAATAACTAATGTCTTTAATCACTTTCTGAAACTCTAGTTACAAAACTTGCTCTCAGACCTGTTACCAGGATCGCATCAGATCTCAGTCGATTTCTCTCCGTTCACCAATGTATGCTTAACATGACAGGGGCATTCTTTATCTAATCTCCATTTTAAGTTGGTTAGAGGGATATGTCTCTCAGTGATGGCATTAATATCAACATGTCAACAACTGTTCATAGAACCAACAGTGTTAGGGGCTGATATGATATAAACAAGCATTTCAAGGTCGCATTTCCTTATCTCTAGGGGACCCGTGGCGTCGGATATTGACAATGAATGTTTTGTGTACAAATCTTTGTTGATATCAAGGCACCCCTTGTTGACACTCTAACGTGTCCACTTCCACTTTTCTACTGAAAATCTTTAAAACCAGATAAAACGAAATAGGGGAAATTACGAAATAACTCGGGTATGCTGGCAACCTTCTTATTCTTTTGATGCATATTCAAAATTACGGTAAAGTAAACAATGGCGGTTTCCTTTTGCGACGTTCGATCGCGTCTACCTGAGCAGTGTGGCAATGCGTGTACGACCGTTATACATGAATAAGTATGTTCGAAGTGCTACTAAAATTACTTATTTAAACTTTAAAAGCGAGGAAAAGAAGACAAATAGCGTTGTTCACTGCGTATTTTCTAAATTTACCCATATATCGATGTAGATTCACTAGAACTATATTATCCTTACAACCATGGCTAGCGTAGTTACCATCGTAGCAACCCGCTTCGAATGTTCTTTTCTTTGTATAGCATTTGCACATTATTTATGATGTAAACATAAGGGTTGACCTTCATTTTGACGGCGTATACGGTAGTATGTACGCAGTTGGCAACGAACATATTCTTTATGGAGCGCTAACACGCACCATAGAATATGTTCGTTGCCAACTGCGTTCATGTAACCGTATACGTCGTCAAAATGCAGGTCAATCCTGAAATGCTGCAGAAATATTTGTCTTTGAAAAAAACGAGGAGACTTTGCATCGTCAAATACAGGATGGATTGGAATTCTATAGTGACATATACAGGATGGATTGGAATTCTATAGTGACATATACAGAATAAATCATGATTTTGTAGTGAAACACAAAGGATAAATAGGAATTCTGTAACGACACACACATAATTTCTATATTGTATTAATTCTGTATCTTCAAAAACCGTTTTCATAGGACTTCTACAACGTCAAACACTGAATGAGACCACAAACTTTTAGAGAATTAACTTAGTCCTTTTCGCAATGGCATTTGGTAACTGTTACGTTGTATGCTGTAAATCAGAATTACAATTGAGAAGAAAAAACCTTCGGTATTCAAAATATCTATCTTTTTTTTTTCTTTTCTTTTTGTCACCACGACACTCATCGTATTAAGTAAAATTCAAATAAACTTTCAGTTCGTAAACACGTTGATAAGATTCTTCATCGATATGTCACGCTGGAAATCACTGCCTTTCTCCTGAACTAGGTGGCAGAGCGCAGGTTTGAGAATATAATGTCATAAAACTATTATTTCGGTGATGTCTGCCTTAACGACACGACGAAGCTTGGGTATAACATATTAACTCCAACTAAATGCTTTTGCTGTTCCATAACAGCACGGCTTGTAACCTTAAAGTTACAGTGACAGCAACTATAACTGTACACAAATGTAAGGCAAACAAAATAAGGAGTACAATTATTTGTGAGATATGACCTACGTGATACCGTCGGAAGAGTCAGTCGTGGTATCGATAACTCATACACCTTCATTGTGTAAATACATATATCCTTTTTTCTTAGGAATAAACATCGCCAATATAATCTAATTTAAATGTTCTCGGTTAGATCATCTGAAACACAATCATGGATTTAGTTCGATTTGATATTAAACTTATCACAAACAGATGTACCATCCAGTGAGTTGACATTTTCCTGGCCACACCAGCAGGTCATTACCGATTTATCTTATACTTTAACCTTCGTTCTAGAGGAGTGTCAAAATTTAACTCAAAACATACAGTGGTATCATTTCAAAATGAATGCGCGTATGAGTTTCCATCCCTTCCGCGGTACAGCTGAGACTGCCATTTCTTACCCATAATGGGACTGAAGATCTTCCCATTGGAGAACATACCTCGATAAATCACGTGATTTATGGCGAAGTAACCGCCTCTTATACCAGACAATAAATGGAGATATAATATCTCTCTGCTTTCCACTTTAAGTGGTAGCTACTGATATCCATAGACTTGCCACAACCAGCAAATCGTAACATACATTGTGTATGTCGTTTTATCTTTTTTAAAGAATAGCATGAGCTTTTAAAAGGTCTCTCTGCAACTGTTATTTACCTCTCGTATCCTTATATTACCATGAAACACTATAAAACGCGAACAAGTGATACGTTCGCCTTAGGCTGTTCCAATCAGAGGTATACCACCCCTTTGAGATGATGGCTGATACCTATCCCAGAATTCAGAGCTTCCTTCTCATTTTTGGCGAGGAGAAGGTAGTAGCCATGCCATAGGCAGAGAAACACTAGGGTGATAAGGATGGATGGATGGATGACGGGTTTCGCGCCTACATGAATCCGCCCTTACGGGTTTCATCTCACTGACGGAGGTCAGTGTTCAGTCGGCGTTATAAGCGCAATGCCTCCCTTATAACCAACGAAATGACGTTCTGGACTCAGGCTTTGTTCAGAAATGAAGTACTTAATACAGTATCAGTGTTGGGTAAAACTAATTAGCAACCCGTATGTGATGCATACAGAAATATAACAACTCAAGAGAAATGACTGTTAAGGTTCAGAAATCGGCAAAGCGTCGATGTGGACATAAACAAAATGACTTTATTCGATATTGTCAGCCAAAATTGAAATTCGATATTGTCAGCCAAAATTGAAATTTAACAATAACATTAATATTTATATATCACAGAGGAGTAAAAGTTTTCCTGTTTACCAGCACTGTCACATGGAATATTAGATTCGGAACACAGCACATCAAAAAACTACTGTACAGAAAATCAGCGATTCTGATCACATTGATATTGCCATGCACATTTTGAAAGGAGAATTCTACCAGAAGCAATACAAAAATTTGGAGTTCTGAACACAGGTATCTCATAACAATTTTGTATGCGGCAAAAATGTGAGCTTTTATAACAGATTCAGCAACATTTTGAAATGTGTCAAACGCTGGTTTTATATGACGATAGAAATATGTAATATATAACCCAGCCATAAAAAATGTAGTAGATGTATACACCATAGCAAAAAACAATTAAGAATTATCAAAATATTTCTCAGTTTTCTAAAATGTTTCTTTTGGTTTAATATGGCATGTTCTGATGTAGATTTCAAGTAAACTTTAAATAGATTTGCATAACCATATCTAAATTAACTATTATAATTATTCATAAAGACGAGGTAATGTGGTATTTTCAGTATTCTGGGTTTTCTTAATATTTGAATTTAGATCTACAGAATATTATGAGTTCCTTAACTGTCCTACTGCGCTGTTGTTTTTCCTATATACAGTAATCCCCCCCCCCCCCGTAACTTCCCTTTTGAAATAACACTAGCACAGCTAGGTAATATAACAGCTAGGTAATATAACAGCTAAGGTAATATAACAGCTAAGGTAATATAACAGCTAGGTAATATAACAGCTAGGTAATATAACAGCTAGGTAATATAAGAGCTAGTTAATATAACAGCTAAGGTAATATAACAGCTAAGGTAATATAACAGCTAGGAGGTAATATTACAGCTAGGTAATATAACAGCTAGGTAATATAACAGCTAGGAGGTAATATAACAGCCAGGAGGTAATATAACAGCTAGGTGATATTACAGCAGCTAGGTAATATAACAGCTAGGTAATATAATAGGTAGGAGGTAGTATAACAGCTAGGTAATATAACAGCTAGGTAATACAACAGCTAGGTAATATAGTAGCTAGGTAATATAACAGCTAGGTAATATAACAGCTAGGAGGTAATATAACAGCTAGTTAATATAACAGCTAGGTAATATAACAGCTATGTGATATAACAGCTAGGTAATATAAGAGCTAGGTAATATAACAGCTAGGTAACTTAACAGCTAGGTAATATAACAACTAGGAGGTTTTATAACAGCTAGGAGGTAATATAACAGCTAGGTAATATAGTAGCTAGGTAATATAACAGCTAGGTAATATAACAGCTGGGTAATATAACAGATCGGTAATATAACAGCTAAGGTAATATAACAGCTAGGTAATATAACGGATCGGTAATATAACAGCCAGGAGGTAAAATAACAGCTAGGTAATATAACAGCTAGGTAATATAACAGCTACGGTAATATAACAGCTAGGTAATATAACAGCTAGGTAATATAACAGCTAGGTAATATAACAGATCGGTAATATAACAGCCAGGAGGTAATATAACAGCTAGGTAATATAACAGCTAGGTAATATAACAGCTACGGTAATATAACAGCTAGGTAATATAACAGCTAGGTAATATAACAGATCGGTAATATAACAGCCAGGAGGTAATATAACAGCTAGGTAATATAACAGCTAGGTAATATAACAGCTACGGTAATATAACAGCTAGGTAATATAACAGCTAGGTAATATAACAGATCGGTAATATAACAGCCAGGAGGTAATATAACAGCTAGGTAATATAACAGCTAGGTAATATAACAGCTACGGTAATATAACAGCTAGGTAATATAACAGCTAGGTAATATAACAGCTAGGTAATATAACAGATCGGTAATATAACAGCCAGGAGGTAATATAACAGCTAGGTAATATAACAGCTAGGTAATATAACAGCTACGGTAATATAACAGCTAGGTAATATAACAGCTAGGTAATATAACAGCTAGGTAATATAACAGATCGGTAATATAACAGCCAGGAGGTAATATAACAGCTAGGTAATATAACAGCTAGGTAATATAACAGCTACGGTAATATAACAGCTAGGTAATATAACAGCTAGGTAATATAACAGCTAGGTAATATAACAGCCAGGAGGTAATATAACAGCTAGGTAATATAACAGCTAGGTAATATAGCAGCTAGGTAATATAACAGTTAGGTGATATAACAGCAGCTAGGTAGTATAACAGCTAGGTAATAGCAAGAAGTCATTGTTTGAGCGGAAATACCTCTATCTTAATCATTAGGGACAAAATCTTTTATCAACTGTAACCATTGGTAAGTTATTTGTAGTCCAGAAAGAGGCTATGGCGAGGTAAAAGTAACATAAAACTGACCCCGAGGATTGATAGTCTACATCACACTGCCTCAGGGCTTATTGATTTGTTTTATGTCTCTAACATTTGTGCACTTGACAAACTAGCTACAAGCTAAACAGTTCATAAAAATATTGGAACCCTGTCGAGGCTAATTGTTGTGAAGCAAATTTTTTGTGAACTGTCTTCAGTTTCCCTCCTTCATATGGTCTGAACTGTTTCGAGGACGTTGAAGCCTTACCAAAGCCATGGAAACAGTAACAAAGTGCGCAAGAAAATTATATTTACACAATCATTTCATTTTGTATATGGGCGGGAGGGGGGGGGGGGAGAGAAGATATACAAGTTCCAGATATCAAAAGTAGAACCTATAACGTCAGACTGCACCATTAACGGTGTCACGCTATAAATGTGAAGTCGGACTAGATGGATTTGATGCCATATTGGAGGTGGCGTTTTTGTGGCTTAAAAGATGGGATAGTCGGTTTTTTAGATGGTCACCTCACAAAATGCAACACAAAAAAATGATACTTTAACCCATTTCGTAGCTTCACGTGATTTTTTTTAACATAACTGTCGGTTCATTTAGCCACAAATGTAAATGGAAGACCAATGATTTTCTCTTGCGGACGACTTTGTATATAGGGTCGCCGCTCGATATAAAATCAGTATTAATAGTCAGTCTGCACCAGCGCTTATAATATTGAATGTTTGTTTTGGACGTAACATCTTCGCAACATTCCCCTTTACTGAAAACTCCAGCAGGTTCGAGAACACGACTTAATTTGCTGTTCCCAATTGGTTGGGTATCAGAGGTGACTAAGGTGGGTTCCTCTACACTAAATGTCTTTTCTGGCCTTGTCCTCCTCTTCTACTTTGGGTTATAGCGAGAACCCAATATTTCAGTAGTCATGACGATACTCTTGTGGTCATCATTTTCCTCTTTATGTTTTTATCGGCAATTCTTTTATACGATGACTTCCTGGAGACTTATTGTCATAAAGCTTTGTGTAACCCATAGTGCCTAATTATCCGTTAACCTCATACAAATGTCTATTGTAAATACACATGTATTTAAAGGTAATCTGTTCCATAGTCCGAGCCGTGAATAAGAAGGCAAAAATTGAAATATCGGCTCCTTTTTTCTCTTTTTCTTTTCACATGAAGATATTTACTTTAAAGTGCCCCGATGAAACTGTACTATCGCCTTTGAAATTGCTATGGCTTCTGGTAGAGTTGATATTCTCTGTACTGCCAATGATTCGTGTGGGTATAAAGGACTTGTATTCTTTAGAGACACATACCTCTCACCAGCACTATAAATCCTGTCATTTGACGTGCTTCACACATTGCTGACATCTTCTACATTGGCATTTAGTCGGGATTTATAAGTCAAATAATGTAGTAACAAATGGTTTCGTGACCATAAGGGGAGTTTGTAACTATAGCGTTCGGCGTAACTACCCATTAACGTCTTGTCTTCTCGACAATGTACCTTTAGTAACTGTTGGATGGGATTGGATGCGTTTCTACTGCTATAGCAA
The DNA here is from genome assembly GCF_002113885.1 of Mizuhopecten yessoensis. NCBI lineage: Eukaryota > Metazoa > Mollusca > Bivalvia > Pectinida > Pectinidae > Mizuhopecten > Mizuhopecten yessoensis. Next base: position 188,214 of record NW_018405528.1, read on the forward strand.
CTTATACACACACACGTAGACCTCCTTATTGATCCTCACTGCTTACTATAGTGTCATAATCTCCTTTCGGAAGAGTTCCACAATAACCGGCAGGTCGGCTATACCCGCTGTTACCCACTCACTATTTGTAAGAGGTCATCAATGAGGGCAAGGCCACCTCCTTTTAGAAGATACACTGTGTTAAGAGACCATTTTTATAACTCCCTTATGCAGTTTTACTTGTTAAATTAACCTGTCTTAGAGACCACCTGTCTTAGAGACCACCTGTAGCAACAGACCACCTGTAGCAACAGACCATCTGTTTCAGAGACCACTTATATTAACAGACCACCTGTATCAACAGACCACTTTTATTAACAGACCACCTGCATAAACAGACCACCTGTATTAACAGACCAATTGTATTAACAGACCACTTGTATTAACATACCACATGTATTAACAGACCACTTGTTTGACTCTCTGAGGCTGTCTATTAATACAGGTTTAATTGTACTCTTTATTCGCAATTCCTTAAGATTTATAACATTATTTGGTCTGATCACACCCCCTTGTCACTAGATGTGTAAGATAAAGACGATTTATAAAACTATCTGATAGGTTTCACATTACAGCTGACCTACCTTGCCTGATTTCGACCTATAAACCGTGCCCTTTGGTATCCAATATAGCCATCCAATTTATATCTGCCTCCATTGTTTTGGACGGTTTTCTGGCATGTTGCCAGCGCTATTTTAGACAGGCACATATTTCGAGTAAATGGTTTGCCGTAATATACATCGCTGATTGACAGAGTTCGGAGAATGTCTTACCCAATTAAGCACGACAGTGGTTGTGCTTTATTTTATGATGACTGGTTTTGTATTGATAAGAATGGTAACACTTGTCCTGCTCATTGTTAGCTTATTTGTAAAACTTCTGGTTTTTCTTCCAATTGACACCTAAAATCTTCAGAAATCCGTGTTCATATTTATCAGCAGTACTTTGTTAAGTAAAACAACATTACCTTATCCTCGACATTTGTATTCACATCTTTCCGGATGTGAGAGGTACTTTTCTCTCTGTTATGCTAGGTAAAGTATAATATTCTTTATCTTTCTATTGAAAGAAACATTATAGGCGCCATTATTCTAAACACGGCGCGGTCGCTTCATCACTTTATGACGTGTAGCTCAGAAAGCGTCATCAATTTCGTCATACATGTATGCGCCCTTGGCGTACTGAAAGGGTTCACCATTATCGTTTTATTTTTACAATAAATAGGACAGTGGAACAGTGGGACATCCCTGTGTGATACAGACAGAATAACCTCAATCCCTAGGATTATAACTTTGTGCTAATCTGCATCAACATCGTCACTTTTGTTATTGCATGGGGCATTTAGTACACCAATACAGATTGTTTGTATAGGAGTAAAGTGTGTGTTGGGGTTAGTGGGAGGGGAGGGGATTAGGGATAATCAGTCACTCCTGCGAGATGTAGAAATAGAAATCTCAAACCTCGGGAAAACATTTGTTGAGAAGCTTAACTTACTCTGTGTACACGCTGTCATCGCACAGGAGTGATACATTCCATCGGTCTCACCCGAGGGTAGAGACTTCGGGACTTCACTGTCATAACCTGTCAACATAGCATTGACCCTATAGAGTCTACGGGGTAAGAGAAAGGGAATGCTTGACCCACTTTGCAACCTAAGAATCACCCCCTCGGGTTGATATCCCTCTACATCTATCTCACCCCATAGGGGTGAATGATTTAAGTACGGTTACGATTGTCCCATTTAGTGTCGCTAGGCTGCGTTGAGCAATCCCCAATTGGTCCGTCAATTAACTCCGAGGCTCTGGAATGTAGTATTAGGGAAAATGTAAAGTTGGTATATGCGGATGAGATTTATCAAAACAAGCTTCAAACGTTCCAAAAGTAAAGCATACCCAACAACAATTTGTATGAAGCCTCTTTACGCATATCACCCTTAAAAATCCCTTAAATGAAAATAAAATGTTTGTTTTCCATTGCAATTAAATTTAGACACCTTTTGTTTGAGAGCGTTTGAGAGTCAAAAACTGCTTGTAGAAAATTGATACCGATGAGGTTGAACTTGAATGTCGCGTTAAACGCATAAGAACATATTGCTTCCTTTCCTTGTGGTTTTACTGATGGAGAATTGCTTGCCACTTTTCTTATTATTGATCCAATGTGCAGTCATTTTCTAGAAGATATTCGCCGTCTTTGGATAACACCAGCATTTCTCACAGTGGGTGTTACTCGTCTATATATAATAAACACATGACAGAAACATTCTTCCGTGGGAGAATCAATTTCAACATGGTGGCAAATGTCTGTTTAAATTATATATCTATTTTTGTGTACGTTTTTGGCGGCATCTAGTGTTTTCTATGCATCATATGTATTCATTTTAATAACGACAGTAAATTTCTTAGGATATCTCTCCAACGGCTCTTTATCTCATTTTTATTTTATGTTTAAACATTGAAAACTGCATATGGGCAACATTCACCAACGATCTGGAATATGTTGGTATTGTCAAAAAATGTATTGAAGATTGTATAGATGTATAGGCTACTAATCCTGAAGAGGAAGACATAAACCTTATTACCTTTTCAATAAGTGATAAATTGCTATGGGAGACTTTGAAATTAATGATTAGAGAGAAAACTATTGCTTACTCATCATATAAAAAACGGGAAAGGGATAAGTTAGAAAAATGATCTAGAATTAAAACTGGAAAAATTACAGCAGGAAGAAGATAGGCAGTTGGGGGCTATTAAAGAAGTAGAAAATGAGTTAAAGTTGATTAGAGACAATAAAATTAAAGTAGTTGTTTTGAGAGCAAAAGCAAGATGGAAGTTGAAGGTGAACGGAGATCCAGTTTTTTTTGGCAATTTAGAAAAAAGACATTATCAAGAGAAGTTAATTCCAAAGCTTATAACAGAAACTGGCGAAGAAATAACAGATATACAAGACATTTTAGGAGAACAGAAAAAATTCTATCAGACACTCTATACCATCGTCGGATACCCACGGTTGATTTCGCTTCGGTACTCACTCATCACCCGTGGGCAATAAGAAAGCTACCTGCGACTACAATAGCTCATTGTCGACATAAAGTCATCAGTACTTGTATTGAGAGACTAGCTGCGAGAACAATAGCTCATTGTCGCTATGCATTCGACAGTAATTGTGTTTATGAGACTAGCTGCGAGAAGAATAGCTCATTGTCGCTATATATTCGACAGTACTTGTGTTTATGAGACTAGCTGCGAGAACAATAGTTCATTGTCGCTATGTATTCGACAGTACTTGTGTTAATGAGACTAGCTTCTATCAGACACTCTATACCATCGTCGGATACCGACAGTACTTGTGTTTATGAGACTAGCTGTATATTCGACAGTAATTGTATTGAGAGACTAGCTGCGAGAACAATAGCTCATTGTCGCTATATATTCGACAGTAATTGTATTGAGAGACTAGCTGTATATTCGACAGTAATTGTATTGAGAGACTAGCTGCGATAACAATAGTTCATTGTCGCTATATATTCTACAGTACTTGTATTAAGAGACTAGCTGCGAGAACAATAGCTCATTGTCGCTATGTATTCGACAGTACTTGTGTTTATGAGACTAGCTGTATATTCGACAGTAATTGTATTGAGAGACTAGCTGCGATAACAATAGTTCGTTGTCGCTATATATTCTACAGTACTTGTATTAAGAGACTAGCTGCGAGAACAATAGCTCATTGTCGCTATGTATTCGACAGTACTTGTGTTTATGAGACTAGCTGTATATTCGCCAGTAATTGTATTGAGAGACTAGCTGCGAGAACAATAGTTCATTGTCGTAATATATTAGACAGTAATTGTATTGAGAGACTAGCTGCGAGAACAATAGTTCATTGTCGTAATATATTCGACAGTAATTGTATTGAGAGACTAGCTGCGAGAATAATAGTTCATTGTCGCTATATATTCGCCAGTAATTGTATTGAGAGACTAGCTGCGAGAACAATAGCTCATTGTCGCTATATATTCGACAGTAATTGTATTGAGAGACTAGCTGCGAGAACAATAG
>NW_018405528.1:194214-210345 GCF_002113885.1 Mizuhopecten yessoensis
TCATTGTCGCTATATATTCGACAGTAATTGTATTGAGAGACTAGCTGCGAGAATAATAGTTCAGTGTCGCTATATATTCGACAGTACTTGTATTAAGAGACTAGCTGCGAGAACAATAGCTCATTGTCGCTATATATTCGACAGTAATTGTATTGAGAGACTAGCTACGAGAACAATAGCTCATTGTCAGTATATATTCGACAGTAATTGTATTGAGAGACTAGCTGCGAGAACAATAGCTCATTGTCGCTATATATTCGACAGAAATTGTATTGAGAGACTAGCTACGAGAACAATAGCTCATTGTCGGTATATATTCGACAGTAATTGTATTGAGAGACTAGCTGCGAGAATAATAGTTCAGTGTCGCTATATATTCGACAGGACTTGTATTAAGAGACTAGCTGCGAGAACAATAGCTCATTGTCGCTATATATTCGCTAGTAATTGTATTGAGAGACTAGCTGCGAGAACAATAGTTCATTGTCGCTATTTATTCGACAGTAATTGTATTGAGAGACTAGCTGCGAAAACAATAGCTCATTGTCGCTATATATTCGACAGTAATTGTATTGAGAGACTAGCTGCGAAAACAATAGCTCATTGTCGCTATATATTCGACAGTAATCGTATTGAGAGACTAGCTGCGAGAACAATAGTTCATTGTCGCTATGTATTCGACAGTTATTGTATTTGTAAGATATTGTTTGTATTGTCGAATGTTGAGAGGTTGGTAGTGAGTAGATGCTAGCGCCTGTAAGGACTGCTCTTACAACGCGCCAAAGGATTTCTCGATTTGAGCTGATTGTGCAATATTAGTGTTAAAATTATTATAACACACAAACGCTATTTTTTTGGTGATATTTAGACTTAAATGCATCATAAGTATACATACAATATTATTTTCCAATTCCGAAATATTGATTAACCACCATTTTATTGTTTAGTCAATTGGCAATTTAAGAAAATATAGAAAGTATAGGTAAAGAAAAAATGTACTCTTATGGTCAGTCTTAGATATAACAACACCTCCGATATATTTTCGATAACTTACCCACGGAAGATTGCCGCTTTATTCTATCTTCTTTTGTGAAATGGCATAATTTCAAACTTCAGATATTTCTTTTGGGAATCCGTGAGCCGATCATTTCTGATGGTAATTCTTTGTTGTTAATGCAACTGCATTTCACATTATTTTATACATTTTCAAGTATTAGAACTGTTGAACTATTGCTGCCTAGCGACCAGTTTGTTTCTCTGATCAGCCTCACAATGAAAATGCACAAAATAGTACTTTTGAAAATCAACATATGGAATTTGATACAGATTAATTCAGCGCTTCTTAACGAAAGTGGAAATCAGTCTCAAATTAAAATACGAGCAATAACGGAAATCTACATGTGAAATAGTACTTTTTAGCGCTAACAAACTTTAATTCTCAATACATATTAAGGCTGCCTGTCGGCCTTCTTGGTTTTCCGATCAGTCCCAAAATAGGATATGCATTACAATAGACCATGGAGAACCTAATTTTGAATTCTTGTTTTTTTATTATTTTTATTTTTCAAGGGCAGTTCTGGTACAATATGCATAAACAGATAGAATTGTTTTGCATACTCCCTAACACCCATACACACGATAACTGCATTCACACATACTCGCACATCATTTCATAATGTTTTATAATCACCATCATTACCCAGATATCTTTATCATGACATTGACACAATCCTCATCGTTATCATCCTCATCAGTAAAATCATCATCATACTCGAACTGATTTCATCGTCATAAGAGCCTAGTCATCATCATCATCATCATCATGACATAAAAGACTGAAATCATCATCATCATCATCATCATCATCATCATCATCATCATCATCATAATCGTCATCATTATCATTATCAATATCATGACATAATAGACTGAAATCATCATCATCATCATCATCATCATCATCATCATCGTCATCATTATCGTCATCATCATCGTCATTATCATTATCGTCATCACCATAATCATCACACTGATATCTCCATGATGACACAAAATCATCATCCAAATAACATAAACATTTTCGATATTATTATTATCACGACTGTAATCATCCTCGTTCTCACAATGATATCGATCGTAATCACAATGTTGTCGTTATCATCAAACTAATATCATTATCATCATCATACTCATAATCCTGACTGAAATAAACATCATTCTCACAGTTATCATCACCACACCATTGTCATCATCATCATCATCATCACAATGTTGTCGTTATCATCAAACTGATATCATTTTCACAAACATATGACATTTAAATCATCCTCATCATTACCCAGACATTTTCATCATGACATTGACATAATCTTCATCATATTTATCCTTATTATACTCTCACCAATTTCATCAACATGACACTAAAATCATCATCAGCATCGTCATAATCACACTGATTTCATCATTATCACACTCATGCCAACATCAACCTCTAAGAGATATCATCTTCATCGTATAATAATAAAATCACCCTAACCAACACACTGATATGTTCATCATAACACAAAGACGTCATCACATTGATGTCATCATCATCATAATAAGCAAAAATACCAACTTTTATTCACATGCGAGTGTTAATTTGCTAAAGCATATCATATCATCTCTCTCACACCTCTCATACTTTCTATCAGCTTATTAGCTCTTTTGATATACATTCTAACGATTTAAATGTCTTATTGTGAAATTTGAATAATATCTCTCCATTGTTTTTTTTTAGAAAAAGTGCTAAAGAACCTGATTTCTAAAAATTTAAAATGGCCGCCTGCAATGCACCTAAGTTTTTTCAGTCCCATTTTAAATGTGTGTAAAAAGGGACAATGCGATACTTCAGGCGAAATTTGAAAAAGATCTTTCTCTCTTGGGAATAGTTCTAATAAGAATAGTGTCAGGTCGGACGGACGGAATGACAGCCAGAATAACGGACGGACTATGTAGGAAAGGCGATTTGAAAATCCCATCATCTGATGATAATCAGCTAAAAATGTACGAACATTCGGTTTTCAGCAACCATGAATATAGTTCATACTTGAATGAACGTCCTTAATGAACTCAAAAGAAAAAGTCTATAAAAAACAACCTCTGATTATTTTTTCACCCCTTTTGCGATGAAAAATATTCAAAATCACAATTATAAAGTGAGTGTCTATCTCTTATACACCAATGAGTATAGGAAAACATCACCAAAGTATAGCCAGACATAAGTTCAATATCTATTTACCAACAAATTGTATCGCAATAATTGTCAAAACCATTGTACTGAGAGAAAAAATATCATTATTGCTACAAAGAAATCTTACGTTGAAGATTGATATCTATTTTGTTGCGTTTTTAAAGATAGAAAATGCCATAATCTAATCTCCTCAGCAATACCAGATTACACTAAAGATTGATTTCTATTTTGTTGCGTTTTTAAAGATAGAAAATGCCATTATCTAATCTCCTCAGCAATACCAGTTTACGTTGAAAATTGATATCTATTTTGTTGCGTTTTTAAAGATAGAAAATGCCATAATCTAATCTCCTCAGCAATACCAGATTACACTAAAGATTGATTTCTATTTTGTTGCGTTTTTAAAGATAGAAAATACCATTATCTAATCTCCTCAGCAATACCAGATTATGACTAATTGATCAAAAACCTTCACAGCCTCAAAGGAGCGGGAAAAAAGCAACAGGATGTCTCTGGTAAACAGAATGTGACTGGTAAACAAAATGTCTCTGGTAAACAGAATGTCTCTGGTAAACAGAATGTGACTGGTAAACAGAATGTCTCTGGCTGGTAAACAGAATGTGACAGGTAAACAGAATGTCTCTGGTAAACAGAATGTGACTGGTAAACAGGATGTCTCTGGTAAACAGGATGTCTCTGGTAAACAGAATGTCTCTGGTAAACGAAATGTCTCTGGTAAACAGGATGTCTCTGGTGAACAGAATGTCTCTGGTGAACAGAATGTGACTGGTAAACAGAATGTCTCTGGCTGGTAAACAGAATGTGACAGGTAAACAGAATGTCTCTGGTAAACGAAATGTCTCTGGTAAAAAGAATGTCTCTGGTAAACAGAATGTCTCTGGTAAACAGAATGTCTCTGGTAAAAAGAATGTCTCTGGTAAACGAAATGTCTCTGGTAAACAGGATGTCTCTGGTAAACAGAATGTCTCTGGTAAACAGAATGTCTCTGGTAAACAGAATGTGACTGGTAAACAGAATGTCTCTGGTAAACAGAATGTGACTGGTAAACAGAATGTCTATAGCTGGTAAACAGAATGTCTCTGGTAAACAGAATGTCTCCGGTAAACAGAATGTAGCAATACCAGATTACATCTCTGGTAAACAGAATGTCTTTGGTAAACAGAATGTCTGTGGTAAACAGAATGTATATGGCTGGTAAACAGAATGTCTATGGCTGGTAAACAGAATGTCTTTGGTAAACAGAATGTCTCCGGTAAACAGAATGTCTATTGCTGGTAAACAGAATGTCTCTGGTAAACAGAATGTCTCTGGTAAACAGAATGTCTTTGGTAAACAAAATGTCTCTTGTAAACAGAATGTCTATGGCTGGGAAAAAGAATGTCTCTTGTAAACAGAATGTCTCTGGAAAACGAAATGTCTCTGGTAAACAGGATGTCTCTGGTAAACAGAATGACTATGGCTGGTAAACAGGATGTCTATGGCTGGGAAAAAGAATGTCTCTGGTAAACGAAATGTCTCTGGTAAACAGGATGTCTCTGGCTGGTAAATAGAATGTCTCTGGTAAACAGAATGTCTCTGGTAAACAGAATGTCTCTGGTAAACAGAATGTTTTTGGTAAACAGAATGTCTCTGGTAAACAGAATGTCTATGGCTGGTAAACAGAATGTCTCTGGTTTACAGAATGTCTCTGGTAAACAGAATGTCTCTGGTAAACAGAATGTCTCTGGTAAACAGAATGTCTATGGCTGGTAAACAGAATGTCTATGGCTGGTAAACAGAATGTCTCTGGTAAACAGAATGTCTGTGGTAAACAGAATGTCTCTGGCTGGTAAACAGAATGTTTCTGGTAAACAGAATGTCTCTGGTAAACAGAATGTCTCTGGCTTGTAAACAGAATGTCTCTGGTAAACAGAATGTCTCTGGTATACGGAATGTCTATGGCTGGTAAACAGAATGTCTCTGGTAAACAGAATGTCTCCTGTAAACAGAATGTCTCTGGCTGGTAAACAGAATGTCTCTTGTAAACAGAATGTCTCTGGCTGGTAAACAGAATGTCTATGGCTGGTAAACAGAATGTCTATGGCTGGCAAACAGAATGTCTCTGGTAAACAGAATGTCTTTGGTAAACAGAATGTCTATGGCTGGTAAACAGAATGTCTCTGGTAAACAGAATGTTTCTGGCAAACAGAATGTCTCTGGTAAACAGAATGTCTCTGGTAAACAGAATGTCTATAGCTGGTAAACAGAATGTCTCTGGTAAACACAATGTTTTTGGTAAACAGAATGTCTCTGGTAAACAGAATGTCTCTGGTAAACAGAATGTCGCTGGTAAACAGAATGACTCTGGTAAACAGAATATCTCTGGTAAACAGAGTGTCTCTGGTAAACAGGATGTCTCTGGTGAACAGAATGTTTTTGGCAAACAGAATGTCTCTAGTAAACAGAACGTCTCCGGTAAACAGGATGTCTCCGGTAAACATAATGTCTCAGGTAAACAGAATGTCCCTGGTAAACAGAATGACTCTGGTAAACAGAACGTCTCTGGTAAACAGGATGTCTCTGGTAAACGAAATGTCTCTGGTAAACATAGTGTCTCCGGTAAACAGAATGTCCCTGGTAAACAGAATGCCTATAGCTGGTAAACAGTATGTCTCTGGTAAACGAAATGTCTATGGCTGGGAAACAGAATTTTTATGGCTGGGAAATAGAATGTCTTTGGGTAACAGAATGTCTCTTGCAAACAGAATGTCTATTGCTGGTAAACAGTATGTCTATGGCTGTTTACCAGAGACCTTCTGTTTGCCAGAACCATTCTGTTTACCAAAAACATTCTGTTTACAAGAAACATTCTGTTTCCCAGCCATATACATTCTGTTTACCAAAGCCATTCTGTTTACCAGACACATTCTGTTTACCACAGACATTCTGTTTACAAGCCAGAGACATTCTGTAAACCAGAGACATTCTGTTAACCAGCCAGAGACATGCTGTTTACCAGCCATAAAAATTTTGTTTCCCAGCCAGAGACATTCTTTTTACCAGAGACATTCTTTTTGCCAGCCATAGACATTTTGTTTACCAGCCATAAAAACTCTGTTTACCAGCCAGATACATTCTGTTTACCACAGACATTCTGTTTACCTGAGACATTATGTTTACCAGCGACATTCTGTTTACCAGTTACATTCTGTTTACCAAAGACATTCTGTTAACCAGAGACATTCTGGTAAACAGAATTTTTATGGCTGGGAAATAGAATGTCTTTGGGTAACAGAATGTCTCTGGGAAAAAGAATGTCTTTGGTTAACAGAATGTCTCTTGGAAACAGAATGTCTATGGCGGGTAAACAGAATGTCTGTGGTAAACAGAATGTAACTGGTAAACAGAATGTCTGTGGTAAACAGAATGTGTCTGGTAAACTGAATGTGTCTGGTAAACAGAATGTAACTGGTAAACAGAATGTCGCTGGCTGGTAAACAGAGTTTTTATGGCTGGTAAACATAATGTCTCTGGTAAAGATAATGTCTCCGGTAACCAGAATGTCTCTGGTATACGGAATGTCTATGGCTGATAAACAGAATGTCTCTAGTAAACAGAATGTTTATGGCTGGTAAACATAATGTCTCCGGTACACAGAATGTCTCTGGTATACGGAATGTCTATGGCTGGCTAACAGAATGTCTCTGGCAAACAGAATGTCTCTGGTAAACAGAATGTCTATGGCTGGCAAACAGAATGTCTCTGGTAAACAGAATGTCTATGGCTGGTAAACAGAATGTCTCTGGCTGGTAAACAGAATGTCTCTGGCTGGTAAACAGAATTTCTATGGCTGGTAAATAGAATGTCTCTGGTAAACAGAATGTCTATGGCTGGGAAACAGAATGTCTATGGCTGGTAAATAGAATTTCTCTGGTAAACAGAATGTCTCTGGTAAACGAAATGTCTATGGCTGGTAAACAGAATGTCTCTGGTAAACGAAATGTCTATGACTGGTAAACAGGATGTCTCCGGTAAACAGGATGTCTCTGGTAAACAGAATGTCTCTGGTAAACAGAATCACGTGTTGTTTCCACACAGTTACCGAACTACCTAATGAATGGAGGATTCCGATATTTAACACCCCTACCCTCCACATCATGATCAATCGCTGCAGAGGCAGACATTTACAGGTTGTTATGGTGGATTCTGCAGATGTTGCAATGCGAGGTTATCCTCATGTGGCTGTGTACGGCTGTTTATAGAAGAAAGGGTTCCAAGATAATGGTTTAAACTTCGCTTTGGAATGGAAAAACTCGTTTTTTTTCTCACTTTTACAAAACAAATCAGTTGTAATTTAGCCAGATTGCTATCAGTGGTACCAAATCATGACGCAATGTATCGTCTGAGTACCTGTTTCTGTACTTCACCAGTGGCTGTGCTCTCACCTTTCTGCATCGATGTACGCATACCGCAATGTTTTGACTCAATCAGTTTTTAAGAATTGAAAATATACACTTAGTTGACGTCCTCGATACTTCATGGGTGTCCCTAACTTTCGCCCTCTGCGCCCTTTGGATTTGTGATAGTCATCGAAGTCACCCTTGTGAATGAGACGAGAAAGACTAGTTTGATCCTGAGACGTACATCAAACGAATCTGTCGGTGGCATAACGGTAACATTGACTGGCTTTGAAGTCGGGTGTCACACCTTTGTAATCTTCAAAGGACAGGTATAAGCCTTCCGATTGGTCAGAGTTTGTTTTATCTTAGAACAATCAAATAGCTAGCTGCGTGCCTTCAATTTCGCTATGACATTATTCCAAGGGTGCAGCACCGGAAGTGAGTGTAGCCCCTTGAGTATGGTGGATGGCGAGGATATTCAAGAAAATGAAGCAAACACAAGAATATTAACGTTTTCAGCCATAAACATTAATGGAAATACACCTGAAAAGTAAACGTTTTGATAATATGTATATGCAGCATTGGACGATAGTCTGCTCAGCAGAATGCTGTGACTTTCATGTTCGTCTGTGTATTGTACAGGCATCGCCACAAAGTATGGTGTGTTGTAAGTTTTATTCTATATTCCAAGTAATGTAAGTATGTGTTTATGTTGAGATTCAAAATTGGAGCAGATACAAACATCAAAATGATTTTGTTAACATTTTCTCCGGATACATTTTCATTGTTTTCACTGTACCGGTATCACAGTATACATTGTATATGCAATGTTTGCTATAGACAAACGGGCACATAATCGAAAAGGTCACACAATGGGGTAGTTCAATAACGACAAAGGGATTGGAAAAAATATGATTGTAGAGTAGAGGAAGCGATTGCAATATAACTTTCCAGTGAAATTTAAGGCTAAACATTGTTGATAAACACTGTAAAGACAACTGTTGTGTTAGTTTGATCTACTTGTTTAAGCGGCAAATTGTTCGTTAAGGGCTCAGAAACTGGTAACCCCTTGCTACATGTAAAATACCATATTTTCTCTCATTTCCCTGTGTGTAAGATTATTAGACTCTTTTATGACCAGGGGTGTAGGATAGGGAAATTCCACCCGAGGGGTTTTTAATTTTGATAAAACGGAGGCTTTTCCGAGGGTGGAATTTCCATATCCTACACCCGTGGGCATGAAAGAGTGTTTTTCTCTCATTTCAACTACCAGAATAAGATCGGTAACCATGAAATATATCGTAAAAGGTTTTAATTTCATCACGTTTCCTTTTCCGCATTGCGACATCGGTGTTTTCCAAATTCGTAACGTCACGTCATTGTTGAGTAATTGTGACGTCACGCCTATGTAAGATAGACTCAGAAAGCATAGCTATCTGACATGGCCAGAGATATCGTACATGACCGGATATGAGAGAATAATAGAATCTATCACTCCTGTGTGATATAGACAGAGATATCTCAACCAGAGGGTGAGATATTTTTTTTAGGTTTAGCACGAGGCAGTGATTGTTGTGCCTTGGAAGATACTTGGGATTTCACATTCATTGGATTTTAATTTACGAACGCGTTCAGGTTCGCACAAGGACATGCTGTTGTGCGCTGTAGTCACATGTGTAATATTTGTTGACTGTTCGTTTGACATTGGCTGATGTGAGGTAGGTGCACTAGACCCAGTGTGTCGTCCTAAGTCCGTTTGTACGGTTTTATTTGGGCGATTTGTCATTGAGAGAAGAGACGACATCTTCTGTTTTTGTTTATTGTTGACTGTTCTGTAATTGTTCAAAGATTGAATGTTTTTGTGACCGGTTAATGTGATTGCCTGTGCATCTGGAATGTTTTCGTCCAAAAGTTTTTGACACGTGTATTTGCGAACACTGGTATTTGTCAATCTTTTTTGCACAACATTGTTTTCGGACCTGTTAGTAAACATTCCACTTTTTGTCACCATAGTTTTCATTAATTTAAACAGTTTGTTGCGCCCAACAGGAGCTCTCAAAAACCACTGGTCGCGTTGGTGGGGAGTTTTGCTGTGCGTCACCGTACCGAGGTAAAATGGGTGTTCGTCATCACAAAAATTGACAGGTCGCTTTTCCTTGTAAGCTTTGTACGTTTCTACTGGACATTTGTCACTACCGGGTTCCGCGTACATTGCTGGCTTTGTACTCCTTGTGTTTGTAACGTCTATACCTGTCCGTGTTTTTGTCTGTCTTTCGTTAAATTGTAAAAATTCTCTTTCAAGTTCCTGGTCATATCCAAGTTTTAGGTCACCCCAGCATAACTGTCTGTGCTCATCTCCTCCCCTCATCCCGAAATGAAGCATGTTGTTAAACCATACGGTGTTCAGCAGAGATTCAGGTGTGTCTTTACCTAGCTGTTTTGTCTCATACAAAGTGTTTATTTCAGAATCGGTGATAACATCCGCTGCCATTGGTTTATTCCCCATTCCTTTCTTTTTTAAATCTTTTTGTTTGGTTTTGAGCGCCTCTCTCGTACCTGCGAACTGATGACTGGAAATCAAACTATACCCATATCTATGACGTTTTAAATACCTTTCAAACGAGCCAAGCATCCCTCTTAAGTAACTGGGTTGATACTCGCTACCATCTTTCTGTCGTACACAAATTAAAAATTTTGAAAGGTGCGAATCGAGTTCGGTAGTTGGGATTTGGTGCATTTGGCGCAATTCGTTTACGTCGTTCAGAAAATGTTCAAACAGTTTCATATGACAAAGAGTTTTCTTTTTCGTGTTAATATTCTCGTTTTGGTCCACAAAGTTTCTTAAGTCATTTTCGTCCATGTTAACAAATCTACCGGCAACGCGTGGGGCTGTGGCAGTCGCCGTCTGCTGAGGAGAGCCCGGGGGCGCCGGGGTTGTATGTGATCGTCGGGGGGTCAACATTGATTCAGATTGTCCCTGCTCTAACTCATGTAGCATTGCCTGTGTTTCTGCATGGGATATTTCACTCAGATATTTGCTCACATCAAAATCAAGTATATCAAACTCAAGTTCGTCGTATGCTAGCCCTTTTACCAATTCATGCTTCGACGCTGTAACGATAGTACCGTTACCAAATAATTGCACTTTGTACATAACATACGTTCCTAATGGTTTAACTTCATCTACAATTCTTCCCTTTTCACCATTTCTTCCTACGGTAACACATTCGCCTATTTTGAATTGTCGGGATGTTGAGCTTGCCGTTATACAGTGTTTGTTTACATGTGTATTACATGTGTGTAAAAGGTGATGATGTAATCGTTTTTGCTGAAAGTGCACAGGGTCAAAGGTCATGGTGAAAGAAGTGCGTTGTCTGTGACGTAATAGCGCGTGTCAGCTGTCTTGATCGAGGGAGATCAAGACAGGTTTATCTTTTCCCTACCAAAAACGGGAATGAACCTGTGAAGGGTGGGAGAAAAAGCTGTCCATGGTAATTAAGGGGTGTAGGATTTTTTTTCAATCTTACACCCTATTTCGCGTGAAGTGACGTCACAATGGCGATGTGATGAAGCCTTTTACAATATATTTACCGTACACGTTGGAAAGATGTGATTCATGTTTCTGCGCAAACATTGTTTGCAAATATGGGATATGCTAAATCTGGCTAGCTAATTCGTTTTCGTCTAAAAAGCTCAGGGGAAAATTGATATTTTCAAAATGGTGGTTAAAATGAGAGAAAAATACTCTCTCAAGAGTTTCGGCAAAGACTCGTGTGTTACCAAATTTGAATACCTCTCGAGTGGAATTTCCCGATCCTACACCCCTGTACATGAAAGAGTCTTATAATATTGTACAAATATGAACATTTAAAGTCGAATAATAAAACAATTACGTCTTCTTCGATTGTTCAAAAATATATGTAGAAATATAATATAATGGAAAAGGTGCCTGTAAAGTATTTTTATGTTAATAAACAACTTATTGGAACAGCAGATAGGTTGTTCTTTAACAATATTTCATGTAAAACGCCGAAGTCGCCGTGCTCATGGAATATTAGAGAAAGTGTTTTTCTCCTGCCCACACAACTCCAACAACCCAGATGGAGTATAAAATGGTCTGGGGTTGGTGTTGCGGTATCTGTGCTGTAGCATTCAAGTGATGTGGCACTATAAATGATACCGTTGGAAACACGGTCCCACTACAAACAGAACACAATACATCTCCAGCACACACACAGGCATACATACATAGGGAGATATTAGCCAGGTGGCATAGGAATAGTAGTTAGCGTCTGATAAGGCAGCTCCTGCGAATTCTTCAATATTGTATTAATCAATATATAGATGCTAATTGTATTGACTGTATAAAATTGTATATCTATGTACTGTAAAGCGCTTTAGAGTGGCTTATGTTAGCTAGATAGGGCGCTTTATCAAATGTTGTATGTTTTTTTATAAAAAAAAAAAAAATGTGTGAGAATATATTCCAATTAACAGGTCACGCCAACCCCAGAATAATCATAGGGGTCGATTATAACTGGAGCATATTTTAAACAAATACAGAATTTTGACGATGAAATATATTGTACATATTTTGCAAAATTCATGTATGTAGACATCCATCAGGCACGTCATAAATACGGAAAAGGATTTCACACCAAGTCCATTTATAAAGGTTGGAAAGAGTCAAGGAAAACGTCAACGGAATTAAAAAGTAGGGGAGATAGAAAGAACGTGAGAAAAACTCCCAAACAATGAAGGAGGATGTACAATGAAGGTTTATTTTGGTCTAGCTCTTGTGTCTTGTTGGTTTTGGTCTATCGCTTGTCTCTTGTTGATTTTGGTCTAGCGCTTGTCCCTTGTTGATTTTGGTCTAGTGCTTGTCCCTTCTTGATTTTGGTTTATCGCTTTTCCCTTGTTGATTTTGGTCTATCGCTTGTCCCGTGTCGATTTTGGTCTATCGCTTGTCCCTTGTTGATTTTGGTCTATCGCTTGTCCCTTGTTGATTTTTGTCTAGCGCTTGTCCCTTGTGTTTTTGGCCTAGCGCTCGTCCATTGTTAATTTTGATCCATCGGTCGTCCCTTGTTGATTTTGGTCTATTGTATGTCCCGTGTTGATTTTGGTCTAGCACTTGTCTCTTGTTGTTTTTGGTCTATCGTATGTCCCTTGTTGATTTTGGTCTATCGCTTTTCCCTTGTTGATTTTGGTCTATCGCTTGTCCCTTGTTGATTTTGGTCTAGTGCTTGTCTCTTGTTGATTTTGGTCTAGCGCTTGTCCCTTGTGTTTTTGGCCTTGCGCTCGTCCATTGTTAATTTTGATCCATCGGTCGTCCCTTGTTGATTTTGGTCTACCGTTTGTCCCTTGTTGATTTTGTCCAGGGCTTGTCTCTTGTTGATTTTGGTCTACCATTTGTCCCTTGTTGATTTTGTCCAGGGCTTGTCACTCGTTGATTTTGGTCTACCGTTTGTCCCTTGTTGATTTTGTCCAGGGCTTGTCTCTTGTCGATTTTGTTCTACCGCTTGTCACTTGTTGATTTTGGTCTAGCGTTTGTCCCTTGTGTTTTTTGCCTAGCGCTCGTCCATTGTTAATTTTGATCCATCGGTCGTCCCTTGTTGATTTTGGTCTATCGCTTGTCCCGTGTTGATTTTGGTCTAGCGCTTGTCTCTTGTTGATTTTGGTCTATCGCTTGTCCCTTGTTGATTTTGGTCTAGCGCTTGTCCCTTGTTGATTTTGGTCTAGTGCTTGTCCCTTGTTGATTTTGGTCGAGCGCTTGTCTCTTGTTGATTTTGGTCTAGCGCTTGTCTCTTGTTGATTTTGGTCTAGTGCTTGTCCCTTGTTGATTTTGGTCTAGCGCTTGTTCCAGCTGGTCTTTAAAGCTGTTTCACTGTACACGTTTTCTTACGTGAAGATATTTGACCCTATTTTTTGGGGTAACCGATGGAAAAGAGCTTGATTTTCGCTCAAACACCAATGTAAGTCCTTCACAGATAAAATGAATATTTTCGCTTACTGTTCCTCTCTCATCGTATTTACTGTGCTTTACTGTGTACTGATGTGTGTAAATATGATACATTTTACCTAATGGTAGTCGGTGAAAAGTGCGAGCATTTCCCGGAATATAGTGACAATAGCGAATACATTTAGTGGGAATTTAGAACTTTTGAGTAAATAATAGAGAATGGACACGCAAAAAACAATAAAGGAAGTGTTCATGGCGAAAAAGAAAGTGATACGAGATATTGTTTTCCGATTGTAGTTCTGTCTGATTACTTCTTGGGGATCTACGCAGGCAGGGCTGATATACAAATGTACCTAGGAACTGGTTATGATATTGCCACAAAGATATTGTATGACATTAACAGATGAAAAACAATCGAAAATGACAGAAATAGCTGATTGCTTTCTAAATTCCAATGAAATAGACCACGGCGAACACGGAGTTTATGTCTAGGAGTCATTATGAATCATGAGATTGAGATGAATTTAATTTCACTAATAGCTATATCATGTTGATTTCAACTAAAAGGTACATATAATGACGTATAAGAAGGATATGAAATGCCTCTAACCCTCAGTTAGCCAAAAGCTAAAACGGCCTGTCCAGAAAAGTTTAGAAAGATCGAGTTCCAAATACGGGCAATTGTATTTGTATGGCATTGTTGTGCAGGACTATGATTGGTGATAATGACGGGGAAATCGGACAATGTTGGAAAGATGTTTTCCTGAGTAATGATCATCGATTGTCAAATGCACAACGTGGACTTTCCCTGGTGAATTGATGGTATGATTTCTTTAGCCTTAATCACGTCTATCTTGGTCAAAACATTGTCCGTCTCAAATAGTTCGCCTTGAGGTGGGATTGATTAATACGTTTCCCCTCTATCCTAGAGGCGCATATCGTCTGTCGGGTGTACTTTACATACGGTACAACTGCGCCGTGGTCAAAGTTACAGGCAGTTTATCATCAATCAACATAAGATATATTGCTTATCAGAGTTATTTGGTGAGATGTAAGAGGTTTTAATGCTTTTCCCAACTTTCATAGAACTCGTTGGTTTTGGTGTATTTTGTATCCCTACTGGTGACATCTCTACGTTGTAATTTGTGTATTTTTGATCCCTCGGGACATTTCTGTTGTTTTGGTGTATTTGTGGTCATCATCATCATCATCATCATCATCATTAGATCATCATTTGATCTAAAGCAGTCTTTACGGTGAAAGAATGCTGTTGATAAAATTATGTTTATGTTAACCTTTGGCGAAATGATTTATTTCACCTTGAAGACTTATTCAGTCAACTCGCTATTAAACGATACACAAGACTGTGCATGTATTTAAATCATAGAAATTTAATGAAGCATATTTGATGGAATGTCAAGGTGTCTGAAATAGACAATGTTAGCATGTATAGCCATGGTGTCTGTGGTAATTGCGAAATGGAAATATCTTGGCGTATTCCATTTGGCAGCCAAAGCTAAAATAGAAACGAACTTTACAAGTCACACATGATACATCAATGAAGTCTGTCAGTATGTCAATTCACCACGTGAGTTATAAGTCTGTATGTCCCATGAACGCATAAACATTTTAACACGTGAATGTTTGCGAGTTTGAAACTGTTCGGGTCTTTCTGTCATACTGTAGAATTGACCAAGATCAATTACTTCACGAAATGCTGACGGAAAGTCACGAATAAGAGTTGTCCCCCCTGACGGAAATGGTCGCCATAGTTAACAATATTCGTACAACGAATGGCTGTTCCACATTTCATAGACCCTTTGTTTAAAACGTAAAAAAAAACACCAGAATTTAAGGATCAAGATACCGCGCAGCCTCGGATTGCATTTGAACAAGACTGTAATGTATCGTATCATAATTGTTAAAAGATGGAGTTCAATCGATGATTTCCATATAGAATTTTATCGCAGTTTTATTGACTGTTTTAGATGTTCCCGAGCACTGACAAGGGATCAACATCTGTTACCAATCTTCTTTAATTCATTTTTATTGACATAAATTGAAGAATTAGAAATACAACAGAGGGTATGATTTTCATCAACAATGACACATGAATTGTATTAGACACGACCGTTATTCTTATTTGTCGTATTGATTCGTTTGAAGCAAAAAGTTAGTCTAATGGACAATGCACAGCCTTCATTTATGTTCATTTCTTCAACACAATTGTTTTTCTTTTGTTATTACAAAAACTAAGTTATTTTGCAATTAAGCTGATCCAGTCGTCATAGAATTGTCAGCTTTGTTGTGGTATCTGGTGTATTTATAATATCTTTGTTGTGGTAGTTTATCAGTTTGAAATGTTTATAAGATCCTGACAAAGGTCCATTACAGCGAACTGTCTGTAATCATTCCATCACTCTCACTGAAAACAAAGTCTGTCCATATACTAGACCTGTTAATAATACCAAGATCAAAGTGTTAAGTGGTATTTTTAATAAATCAGAAAAAACTCGAATTTGGGGGAATCACTTTGGGGG
>NW_018405528.1:210423-234411 GCF_002113885.1 Mizuhopecten yessoensis
GGGGGGCGGGGGGTGGGGGGGGGGTTATAGAATTTTGGAGAAATACACATGTTATATACCGTAGTACGCTTAATAGCAGCTCATATTACGTCATCAGGTATTTCATGTATTCTGTAACATGTTTTCTTGTTTTCTTTGTTTCAGATACAAGTATATCAACATCATATGGTTTTGTTCCAACTGGTTAGCAATGTCCAATTCCTGTTACAATCCTTTCATCTACGGCCTTCTAAACGTGAGTATTTGATACAAACAGCCACCTGATATTGTCGATTAATTGATGTTAAACGTTTATATGTAAGTTCCTTGTATTTCACGAGGAAATATCATACAGCACGAGCTTCTCACCTAAAATAACTAGTTGTATTAACACTTTATGCTCTGATCACGAGCATATTTCGCGAAAAATTTAAAGTGTACATGGCAATTTCCTGCTCAAAGAATGAGCATATCTCCCGAAATGATAAGCGGTACATTAAACATTTATTGCCCTTGCAGTAGACAATGTGATTATTTGCTTAACGGAAATTAATCAGGCTTTACCAAGACAAAGCCTATTTTCCAATAAGCCAAAACGGTTATGGTCTATAAAGCACTACTTTGTAAATAGAAGCGCAGACTCGCGAACAGGACAAACAAACCTGTACCCTTTGCCGTAATGTACGTGTTCGGATGAGTGTATTTACCATGAACAAGCATGAAATCTCGTTTGTCTAGACTGCCAAATTTTCTCGTAAATCGTACAAAAGTATACAGGTAATTTTAAACCTTTTAAAGTACTGATAACTTTTTCTTTAGATTTTTTTCCTGAAAACTGTAATAAAAATCCGTCTATATTATCATTTACGATGTCAGATTCTTCTTGAGATTTGACGATGGTTTCAGAGGCGCCGGTCTCTTTGAAAATAATTTGCTGTTTTCAGTTTGTCAAGTTTAATACAGCCATGTAAAAAGCATTTGTAATGCAGTGTCTGTCTTCCGACAGTTTGTCTGAACTCGCTACCTTATACTAGGGGCACCTCAGTAGATTGTTGCTGAACTTCCGACTGTTCTGACTTTAACGGGAGACCTGACGGGCGCCACATGTTGTACAGGACACACTTATCATTACGGACCTCACTGTTTGTGGTATAAGACATACTTATCATTCGGGACCTCCCGGTTTGTGGTATAAGACATACTTATCATTCGGAACCTCCCAGTTTGTGGTATAGGCATACTTATCATTCGGGACCTCCCGGTTTGTGGTATAAGACATACTTATCATTACGGACCTCCCTGTTTGTGGTATAAGACATACTTATCATTCGGGACCTCCCGGTTTGTGGTATAGACATACTTATCATTCGGGACCTCCAGGTTTGTGGTATAGGCATACTTATCATTCGGGACCTCTCGGTTTGTGGTATAAGACATACTTATCATTCGGGTCCTCCCGGTTTGTGGTATAGGCATATTTATCATTCGGGACCTCCCGGTTTGTGGTATAGGCATACTTATCATTTGGGACCACCCGGTTTGTGGTATAGACATACTTATCATTCGGGACCTCCCTGTTTGTGGTATAAGACATACTTATCATTCGGGACCTCTCGGTTTGTGGTATAAGACATACTTATCAATCGGGACCTCCCGGTTTGTGGAATAGGACATACTTATCATTTGGGACCACCCGGTTTGTGGTATAGGACACACTTATCATTCGGGACCTCCAGTCCAAACAAAAATTAAACAAAATCAAATTTCCTGACACATATAATTTAATACTTAACTACCTTTTTTGTGGTATAGGACACACTTATCATTCGGGACCTCCAGTCCAAACAAAAATTAAACAAAACAAAATTTCCTGACACATAAATTTAATACTTAACTACCTTTTTTAGCCCAATACCAATATATCGTCTCCAGATTTTCAGATTTCTATTCATTTCAACCAATCACCATATCCAACAATATGCCTTAGTCCACACCAGGGATTTTCTCAAAACCTTTTTTTATAAATGGCGCCAGTCGTCATCTCCCATGGTTTTCCTACCCTAGGCATTATCGATTATGTTGATGATCTCCTTATATCAATGTCCATGAAGGCTAGGTCAAGGTCAGGTATAACTATTTGACAAGGTATCTTTGTTTGACATATGTATCCGACATGTATGGTTCGCCCGTCCTATATGCCATCGTGGTCTCTGTTCTATGGTTGCCTTGTATCTTGCACCCGTTTTACTGGTGTAGCTGACACGTACATCAGGTTGTAATCCATAAAACGCCGCTGTATGATACAGGAACTTGTTTTGTTTGGCTGACGGTCACTTCACTGAAATGTCAGCGAAGCGATACAATGCCGTTTTTCTTCTTCTTTTCTAATGATTTCTACTAATTTAGCGCAGTTTAAGAAAAGATTAATTTCGACATAGATGAAGATTATCTTCTACAGACACGATATTTGAACCAACAGGATATATATTTATCGTAGTTACATAAAAGAAACGTTTTTTTCTGATTGCTTTGTTTTGTAACAATACTTTAAAAAGCTCTACATTAGACTAAATGCATTATCTATGGAATAAACCACGATTATTTGCGGTTATATTTTTTAATTAATTAAAGGCTTTATCCATTCTTGATAACATATTTAGCATAAAGTTCATCTTACATATGGTCAAGATACAATGTATGACATTAAATGGTTGTCTGAACATTTAGTTTATATAAAACTTTATCCGTGTAAATGTGAAATATTAAAACAAGGACAAAAAGAAAACAACACTTGTTTTGCGTTAACTGTGAACACAGATGTGACATTAGTCTCTTGAGAAATTGATGGTCACATTTTTCTTTCATGCGTAAATCAACAGGACAATTTCATATACTGTAAATGTATTGGACATCATTATAAAACAAAGTATAATGTTAATTTTAAATCAAATTCTTTCTTTTTTTGTCGAATCTTTTCACAATTCAAATTCAGGTAAAAGGGCATATGTGGCCAAACTATCTTTAACTGTTTATAACCGTGCAGTTCAACCATTGAATAGGTTCATTACTTCTCATTTGAGGAAAACTGTCAAGTGAGGTTGCTTTCCTGGCGATGAATACGCATTACGTTAGAGCGAATTTACCCGTATTTTATAGCCTCTCCCAAGCCATATACATTCCTGGGGGAACAATCTTTTAATTCAACTATGTTTTGTTGTTGTTTTCGTACTTTGCTCTAACGGAAAGGTGGCTCCGTACTGAACATTTGACAGTACTGAGGTGTCTTTGGTGAACATTAACAAGCCGGGAATGGCAGGATTCTTGTCAATTGGGAATTGAAGATTTCGAAAGGAATTGTAAATAATCACAGAAGTGCACTTAGGGATATTTTTATAAATAATCTCATTTCCTGACTTCAGTAACTAGTGTCTGGTGCACTTTGTTTTTTAAATTACAGTAATTAGATTTAACAATTTATCTCTAAATATAACAAGGACGACTGGTTGTCTGAACATTTAATTGATGTGTTGAACACGTGTATGTTAGCGTTACGCCCGCTGTAAGTGTATGGGATAGATCCCTCAGCTAAACGATGCATATAGAGAATATTACATGTAGAGCTGTAAAACCCTTGCTTAAAACTGTAACTGATTTCAGATTCTTTGTGTCAAAGGATCAGAACGATTTCGAACATTGACCAAAATGAGTCTTCTGCGTCATGTTTTGGTATTAGTATCCCCTAAGCTTTAATCTTTATTCTCCATTTGACGTCATAATATAATCTAAAAGTCTCTGACGTTAATTCAGTATCATCTTATGACGTCACAGCAGTTCCTTGTAATCTGAGTTGTGTTTGTGATCCCTAGTAATCTGAGTTGTGTGTGTAATGATTATAATAATATACAACATTTATATAGCACCCTGTATAATTTGTAGAATTGCTCTAAAGCACAAGGACAATAGTATCAGGTTTAACTGGTAAACAATAAACAGGCTTACAATCACCATTAAAAATTAAGATAATCATCTGAATGTGAACATAGATTAATAAATAAAGGGTGGTATGTACACGACGTCTGTACAAACAGCCTAAAGTGCAGAATTGAAGAGGTAAGTTTTTTATGTCCTTTTTGAATTCGGCAAAGGTAATTGGCTTTCTAATATCATATGGTAAGACAGTCCACAACGTGGCCGCAAGCCTCCCAAAGCCCTCGTTTCCATAGTTACCATAGTACGAGATTTTGGGACACACAATAATGATTCTGACTCCGACCGCAGTGATTGTGACGGCTGATACAGGGTAACAAGCTCCTGTAGGTACCGAGGAGCTGTTTCATTCAGTGCTCTGAATGTGTCCACCAAAATTTTGTATTGCTACCTGTATCATACAGGTAACCAATGAAACTAATATAGCACAGGTGTGATGTACTCTCTCTTTCGAGTACGAGTAACCAGACGTGCTTAAATGTTCTGGACCCTCTGCAGACGAGTTGGTTTGACAGATATACCAACGTACCACAGAGCAGGGCATTACCATAATCCAACCGAGAGGTAACAAGTGAATGCACCAAAATCTTGCATGCATCTGCAGTTATAAACTGCCGGATACAGCCGATGTTCCTGATCTGGTAGTAACAGGATTTGGCAATAGCATTCACTTGTTTCTCCATGTTCAGTGAACTATCAAAGTATACCCCTAGGTTTTTAACAGCTGGAACAGTCTCAATAGTTATGGCACCGACCTTGAGCTGGAGAGCCATTGCTTGCTGACACTTTGGGGAAAAGACAATCCAGGTACTGATGTCAGTCAGACAAGCTTCCAGGTTTTTTGATATTGTATTCCAACTGTCATGTTGTTTGATGACTGTGTAAATGTGTGTCATCAGCGTAACAATGATAGCGAAGGATATGGACAACAAATCTCACCAATAGGTTTGGAATATAGGCAATATTTTCGTGGTCCTAAAACCGACCGTTGAGGAACCCCAAAAAATAATATTTTGTAAAGTGAGGTGGTAGATCCGATGGCAACACACTGTCGTCGTTCACTAAGATAATATTGTATCTAGCATAGTGCGGTATCAGTCACTCCATAAGAGCACTCCAGACGTATATAAAGTATGCCATAGTCGATGACGTAAAATGCATTTGACAAATCCAGCATGACAAGCACCGATCTGCATTTGTTATCCAATGCAGAAGCTATATCATTATGAACACGAAGGAGGGCCGTCTCAGTAGAGTGTCCCATGCGGTAGGCCGGGAGAAGGTTGTCATGGAGACTGGTTGCATGGAGATGAACCTCTGAACGCCAGGACACAACCTTCTTCAAGATCTTAGACAGAAAAGGCAGATTTGATTCGTTGCAGTAGTTTTCAACACCTCCTTTTTATTCCAGGCTTCTTCAACAAGGATCTTACATGTGCTTTTTTGAAACACAATGGAACCTTTAACTCAGCCAATGAATTGTTCATGATTGAGGTAATCAAAGGAAGCAGTGCTTCAAGACGTTGCTGAAGCTCACAGGACTTCGATTGCGAGGTTATGATGATATAGCGCAACTGATTCTGGGTTGTTGGCGAGAGCTTTGTCAATGATTCCCCATCTAATGTCAGCAGTCATGACAGAGATATTATTGTCAGCAGTAGAGTTCACTTCGGCAATACTTTTCCTGATCGAGTCGATTTTATTCAGAAAATAATCACTGAATCTGAAGTCTTTTTCAGAAGTACTGCTTGGCAGGATGATTTCACCTTTCTGACCCATTAATGTTTTTGGTGAGTCTAAAAAGCTGCATATGGTCCTTACCACATTCTTCTATTCTTTCCGAATAATAAGCCTTCTTTGATTGAATGAGAAGTGAACCAACTAACCGACATTGCTCCCTATAAATCTGTTGATGGA
Organism: Mizuhopecten yessoensis; assembly: GCF_002113885.1. Lineage (NCBI taxonomy): Eukaryota > Metazoa > Mollusca > Bivalvia > Pectinida > Pectinidae > Mizuhopecten > Mizuhopecten yessoensis. The sequence continues at coordinate 216,307 of NW_018405528.1, forward strand.
CGGTTAATTTGGCCCTTCGCCACCGTCTCTCTGCTTTTCTTCGATTCTGGTTTCCTACTCGGAAATTTTCATGATACCACGGGCATTCGGTCTCACAGTTATCACCTTAGCTTGTAGAGGTGCGTGTATAAGGGCTCAATACCAGATGTGTATGCCTCATCAAGATCATCAACCCCGCCTTCAGTAGATTGAAGGGCAGAAGACGACTGAATGTCATAGTTAAAATCTGGTACTGAAATTTCGCGAAATTTCTGGGAGCTCACCTCTTTCCTTGCACGAGCTGGCTTACTACAATTCAGTGTTGCGTGGACAGCAAGATGATTGGTTCCCCTTTACATCACTTAGACATGGATGATCGAGCTATCTTCCCTTGTTATGACCGCATCCAGTGTGTGGCCTTGGGTGTGTGTAGCTTCTGCCACATGTTGTATCAGACCATGGGAATCGAGTAGCTCAGAGAACTGACGAACATCAATATTAGATAGATTGTCTAAGTGAAAATTTTACGTCACCCGTGATAATAATATCTTGTGGTACAAGAACGTGGTGGTCTAAAAAGGAAGACCACTCATAAAAAACACTGTATTTCGGAAAGCATTCTGTTAAGATGGAGGAGGCCTGTAAACGATACACAATCTAAATTGTTTATCACCAGCAATGACACAGCAATGCATGTAATCAAAGTGTGTATACATCATAATGGCTGGGAGAGATATGTCTCGCACTTAGGTCTTTCTTAAACAGAACATCCACCCCGCCACCACGTCTGCCGAGTCTAGTATAGCAGAGGAATAACTGACTTACAGTGATCAGATGTTGTTGGCTTCATGACATATAGATTCTCGTACGATACTGATGATGTCGAAATCCGTGTGGAAGTATCGTTGTGAGAATGCACAATAGTGTTGATGCCTAATACTTCTGTAAGTGCAGGGTGAAATTCCTGGTAATCTGTGTTTGTGTGTATTTCCTGGTAACCTGAGTTGTGAGTGTCATCATTGGGTGTCTAATTCCTGTAAAAGATTTGTTATTTTTTGGCGTTTAAGTTGTTTTAAGTGTTGTTCATTTATATAAGATCGATTTATCGCTGTTACTTTAAATACACACAAGTGTTGCTGTGAGTGTTACTTAATACCAATGACTTTGACGTTTTCCTATAGGATTGCAGATGTTTCATGTAGATGTAGATGCAACGCCGGTCGATTCTTCGACGCATTCGACGGCACAAAGATGAAACTATTGACTTTTAGAATAAACATATGGTTATCTGGACTTCTGTATAATTCATGTACATGAGTCCGGAAGAAATGCTCCTCTGTGGTATTAATGACGCGTGCATGTCCCGGTGTAATTGTTCAAAGGCGAATTTCGCGTAAAAGAGATTGCATTGTTAAATATCTTACCAAAGTTGTCTGGCTTGTATACGTGTAAGGATTACGAACGTATGCCTCTATGCGGCGTTACAGTAGATGCACATGGCGTTATCATTTTGCGAAAAAGACATATTTTACGACGCAAGCATTGTTTTTGTTAAGATTGGTTTCGCCTCTGAAATGATTGTTTGAGCGTAGACATGGCCTATCTCTTTAAACGTTACCCGGGGAGAGTTTACACTTCGTCAAACCCTGACCTGCCCGCGCTAACATTACATTACACTCTGTTCAACAGCTGTGTGACAGCATGTCTTCCGCCAAAATTGAAAAGAAAATTGATAGTGACCTTGGCCGTTTTCAATCGTGTTTGGCCTTCAAATTCTGACATGTCCGGTTAAGGGATATTGACCAGTCGGATTGGTAATTGAATGCGTCACTCACGATTGGACATCCGCTCCCATCCCTTCCTTGACAGCTATTCACACTAACAAAGGCATACAATGCCAGACACTGGTGCCATAGAAAGAGCTGCAGACGTTGTCCAAAACTAATAAATTCGAAGAAAACTTTTTTAAATGACAAGTATGTACGTTTCGGTCCAATGTTTATAAACTAATGGCGTTCCAAGCAGACGACCGATGTTCTGTTCCCGATCGAGTTGCTATTATCTTCTATCAACCATGAAACTGCATCGTTGTAGGGTATGACGTAATAACATGTGTGTCAGTTATGAGAAAAAAACATCTGCTTTGAGATCGAAACAAAAATAGACTACGGCCGCTACAGAGGACTTTAACTTAAGAAGCCAATGAAATGACGGTATTGGTAGAAACTAAAGACTTGTCCAATATCGGCCTTTTTGTTTATTACATGCAATTTCCTATTTACAATAGGACTGTAAATATTCGCTGACAGACACGTGGACTGACGAGTGCTTGACATAAATGTATGTTTGAGACACGTGGACTGACGAATGCTTGACATAAATGTATGTTTGAGACACGTGGACTGACGAGTGCTTGACATAAATGTATGTTTGAGACACGTGGACTGACGAGTGCTTGACATAAATGTATGTTTGAGACACGTGGACTGACGAGTGCTTGACATAAATGTATGTTTGAGACACGTGGACTGACGAGTGCTTGACATAAATGTATGTTTGAGACACGTGGACTGACGAGTGCTTGACATAAATGTATGTTTGAGATACGTGTACTGACGAGTGCTTGATATAAATGTATGTTTGAGATACGTGTACTGAGGAGTGCTTGACATAAATGTATATTTGAAACAAAAAGGAATCTTGTCGGTGGCATAAACACACTTTGATAGTTTAAGTATGGTCTTCAATGCATAATATTTCAAACTGTTAACCAAATTGTCAACATCAAAAAATCAATTTAAAAGCGTAAATATTTAAAATGCGTTTTATAGAATTTTTGCAATATTTCCCCTTTTAAAAGATAAAAAAACATTACAAACTTACGAACTTAGAGTTTATCTCTAAACTTAAAGTTGACAATGTATATGTAGCTATAGTTAGCCGCACCACCTTTATTCTGTGAGTAAGGCTCGACCAGTTAACGCAATAGATAGAGGTAGGGATTTGGATGTTGACGTAAAACATCACAGTTATGACGTTTTAAAGAAAACAAAACAAACAAAGGAATGTGGTTGGGTTTTTTAAAAAGACCACAAAAAGAAATCGGATGACACTGTTTTACACCTGTTGGGATAGAATTGCTAACCGAACTATATGAAGACATGTATTTCTACAGTGCTATAAACAGCGATAAAAGTTAAGCCACTTTAAACGCCAATGGCATACTATGCTCTTTAACAACTGCCTGTACAAGGAAATTCCCGATGGAGTTTATCAACAGTTTTCAATGATTAAATGCTACTGAAATTGACAGCTCGAAAACAACGAAATAGGGGGAAATGTGTCACGCTCAAAGCTAATCGCCAAAATGGATTTCTTTGGCTTAGACTAGAGATTGTGATATAGCGTATTGGAGATAATGGATCACTGTCATCCGGTACTGCCATACGACAATCTTACAGCCACTGATGCAATCGAAGGTTTTTGTTATATATTAGGTAGCTAAGGATATCGTTTTGTCATTGATTTCCTACCGATAAACGGGAAACTATCAATCAGCCTCGATATGGCATTCTCTGCTGTTAATTCCCGTAATGGTACGCCTGAAAACACTGTTTGAAATGTATTAAAAGGAAACCCAAAATGATGTGGGTTTTTTAAATTATTTCATAATTATGGCATATGTAAATTGCAGTTGAAATTAGTACTACATCTCTGATTCCCCCCGGATCAATCCGCCGTCGCCCTGGAGACCTGCGCGAAGAAGTTTATGGGATTTATAGATATGACGTCACGGTTATGACGTGGTAAGATATTGCCGCTCCAGAGAATTTCCTGAGTAGCAGTTGCCCAAGGCACTTTATGTTGTTCTACTCCGCATATACGGGACATGGTTTGGGTTGGGTGTTACAGTTTTTTTGCTGTGGCAAGACATCCTAATGAGCTGTTTGGCATACAGATCGATAACAAGCTGACCACGTATACGCCTCCAGCCTTTTACCAGAGCATGACAGTTGTCCTACTAAAGCAAGGGTAAACAGAACTACGTCACAAAATTGGGGATCGCATGCACAATATTTTTGCTTTTATTTTTGTAACGAATGTTGTAGTATATTTCATTTTTATTTTTCATTGAAGTTCGGAAATTTGCCTCGTAATTATATAGTGTTTGTCGTTACAGTGCGATCTTGTAAAATTTGACTTTTTATTTTGTCGGTTACAGGAGAAATTCAAGCGGGAGTTCAGACTACTATTTCGCGTGTGTGCTTGTCGACGTTCTGAAAAGGAAAGCGAGCTGGGAGAGTATTCCGACGACAGCGCCATCAATCGGGGAAGTACCGTGATGTTGAATGGTAGGGAAACTCTCCAACTGAACGGCAAAGTCTATAAATCACGTAGAAACACGAGACCTACACACACAAACGAGACGGAACAGAGTATAATTTGACAGGCACGTGTACCGGAACCGGATATTGATAAATATATATTTAATATAACACTGAAGAGTGTTAATACAAATGTCGCTCGAGTTGATGGAATTGAATGGAAATAGAAACTGACGCTGAATGTACAGAAGTTCTGTTGAGAAAACATAAATTTGGTTTGAACGACTGAGCAAATTGATTTAAATATTGAAAATAATGTTAAGAAAGTAATGAAACGGCCCCTATTATCTATATTTTTTGACATTTCAGTTTATGAAGCAGAGGAGCCTCGTTCATTAGAAAACATACCTCAAGAAACTGACATATTTCTAAGCGAAATTTGTTTTTCGGTTGACAGGAATATTCGATTACCGGAATTATTTTCAGTCGAACGAGGCTTTTCTCTACATAAAATATCCGGATTGACGAGGTTCTCTTATTATCGGTATGTTAATCGTATTATGAATTATTATCTGCTAGACTTACCCTCATTTTACCCTGCCGCCTTCAATCTGGTTAAATCGTAGATGCTTAACAGTAGAACCTCTCCACTAAAGAAAAAAGAAAATAATGATTAAGATTATTGTAACTACCGCCAAAACGCAGAAAACCCGACGTTCATCTTCCCGATTCATTTCTCTTCTTTATTTAACGGGGGCTCCATCAATGTCGATGTTTATGCCCTCGTGGGTCCTTTTGCAGAGGCGTGAAAAATGGGGTTATTTACAGTAGTTAGTTGGGTTTTTTCTGTGATTTTTTTGTGCAAGGTATAGATAAAAGATAAAAGCTGACGTATGTTTTAAGCGTGTGATGAGGGCTTCATGGGCTGCATAGGGTAAGTGTGCCTTGAAGTCCTATAGTGTTGTGCATTGTACTGCTTCTATGGGAAGGAGATTCCATTGTGTTATTGTGTGTGGGAAGAAGGAATATTTGTAGGTATCCTTTGTAGCAGATATGTGTTTGTATGTAAAGAAGTCGCCATAATCCTTTTCTTGTCATTGAATTATTTGTAAGGGTTTGAATTTGCAACTGGAGATCACAACGATCTTCATTATCTTAAAAGATTTATTTCCTGTCTGTCAATATTCGGAAATATAACATTTTGAAATATCAAGTGTTATGGTTATTTATAAATCTTTAGACTCAATCCTAGCTGTTACGTGTAGCTGTTGCGACCCTGCTCATTCGATCAACAAGAAAAGGTCAAAGTCGGTATTTTGAGTGTAAATATTGACAGTAAGTATGTCATATACTGCGAAAATCACTAATTTTCGTTGGGTTTTTGATTTCGTTGATTTCGTGGGTGATCTTCATCCACGAATCCATAGGTCCACTAAGTAACTACAAGTTTAATATATATACCAATACTCGTAATCCACGAATTCATGTGCCCACGAAACGGTGTGTTCTCGGGAAATCAAGAAAATTGGACCTCACGAAAATATCTTGATTTTCACAGTATCTCCTGTTAATGCAATACAACATGATATGTATGTCGCCTTATTTTGAAAACCAAAGGGAATCAATGTATAATGATATCAGTGAAGTTATCCAATATTGTTTTTAACAAAACTATTACAGAAATTTTAATATTTTGTGTGTTTATCATCTCGCTGTGGTAGTCTGTGTGCAGCGTCCTCAGCTTTTCGATAACGATATCTTTGTTGTCCTTGCTGATATGTTAATTGGTTTTCTAAGAAATTGTTTATATGGTTGGTTAATTCTCACAAACCTATAGCTTGTATACAAAACAAACTATAGCTAATGTATAATGGCACCAGTTTGACGGTCATCTGCTGGCTAGCAATATCATTTTGTCGTTGGTCCTGAACAAACCTCATCGGACACACACGAGGGATTGATTCCTTCCCTCATTCCTGTACACGGAGGTCCGGAGGAAGTATCCGTGGATATCCAACGTTCGGAGCCGAAGGACGATTCCGTATGTTGTTTCAGATTTAAACTCGTACAAACCTTCAGTACTTAAGGTAGGTCTAGAAAACTTTGAGTGAGGTCCCACTAGAAATGACTGGACTTTTTTGCTATAGTCTCTCCGTTTTGTCCTCCTATACACCAATATGAATGCTTCAAACATTAATGTTACGGTTAGTCTTATTGAATTTGGCAGTTTTAGAGCCTGCCTTGATATTTTATTTTATTCTATTCTCTTAATCTATCGAAGGCGCTGGTATTTGACTACCACAGGCTTGGACATTATATAAGAGTCCGCACTTATAGATATAAAATTACACCAGGTCAAATTGTCAAAAGACAAATTTTCATTCACTGTTCCAATTCCTTCAGTTTTGTACATTAATGAACATTCCCAGAGGTACAAAATGTAATGGTATAAGTTAACTTACACATTATCCCTGTAATTTTGTTTTGGAGGTAATGGTATTTGTTAACTTACATATTATCCCTGTAATTTTGTGTTGGTGGTAATGGTATATGTTAACTTACACCTTATACTCGTAACCTTCAGTAAGAGTTAATGGTATATGCTCGCTAAAACATAATCCTAGTTATTTTGTGTTAGATTTAATGGTATATGCTAGCTAATACATTATCCCTGTAATTTTGTGTTGGAGGTAATAGTATATGTTAACTTACACATTATCCCTGTAATTTTGTATTGGAGGTTATGGTATATGTTAACTTACACCTTATACTCGTAACCTTCAGTAAGAGTTAATGGTATATGCTAGCTTACACGTTATTCCTGTAATTTTGTGTTATATTTAATGGTATTTGCACGCTAAAACATTATCCAAGTAATTTTGTGTTAGAGGTAATGGTATATGCTAGGTAAAACATAATCCCAGTAATTATGTGTTAGAGTTAATGGTATATGCTAGCTAAAACATAATCCTAGTTATTTTGTGTTAGATTTAATGGTATATGCTAGCTAATACATTATCCCTGTAATTTTGTGTTAGATTTAATGGTATATGCTAGCTAAAACATAATCCCAGTTATTTTGTGTTAGATTTAATGGTATCTGCTAGCTAATACATTATCCCTGTAATTTTGTGTTAGATTTAATGGTATATGCTAGCTTACACGTTATCCCTGTATTTTGTGTTAGATTAAATGGTATATGCTAGCTAAAACATTATCCACGTAATTGTGTGTTAGATTTAATGGTATTTGCAAGCTTACCCTGTAATTTTGTGTTAGAGTTAATGGTATAAGTTTACAAAATTTACCACGTGGGTGTTTTTTTGTTAAAAAGTATATGCCATTAGATTTATCTCTTTGAAGTCTTAATTTTATATTATATCAAATATGATTTAGTATTATTTTAATATTCTATATGGTTATTAACGTTGCGTTCATACCTGTGTACTTTTTCAATATGCCATCAATTAAATATTAAACGAAAACACAATAAAAATAACATGCGATATATCTAATGGTAAACTTAAAAAACAAAACAGGTAGGGATGGTCGTCAGTATCTGTTTGTTTTAATTTAGCTACCAATGCTTGGCTCCAGAGAAGGAAGGTGTGTAATGTTGTAAATGAGGTGTTGGCCTTTAAAAGCACTAGAAATGTAAAAAGGATAACTTTATGCTGCTTTTAGAATGTCTTAATGAAAATAAAATTATTTTGATGTATGTTCGATTTGCTCTTATTCGTTCTTTCTATATCGCTGAGCGATTTCGATGGATTCTTAAGTTTGATTACGAGTACTGACTTAAGTTTGATTACGACTAATGACTTAAGTTTGATTACGAGTACCGACTTAAGTTTGATAACGAGTACTGACTTAATTTTGATTATGAATACTGACTTAATTTTGATTATGAGTACTGACTTAATTTTGATTATGAGTACTGACTTAAGTTTGATTACGAGTACTGACTTAAGTTTGATTACGAGTACTGACTTAATTTTGATAATGAGTATTGACTTAATTTTGATTATGAGAACTGACTTAAGTTTGATAATGAGTACTGACTTAAGTTTGATTACGAGTACTGACTTAATTTTGATTATGAGAAATGACTTAAGCTTGATTATGAGTACTGACTTAATTTTGATTATGAGAACTGACTTAAGTTTGATTACGAGTACTGACTTAATTTTGATTATGAGTACTGACTTAAGTTTGATTATGAGTACTGACTTAATTTTGATTATGAGAACTGACTTAATTTTGATTATGAGTACTGACTTAAGTTTGATTATGAGTACTGACTTAATTTTGATTACGAGTACTGACTTAATTTTGATTATGAGTACTGACTTAATTTTCTTTATAAGTTCTGCATAGTTTTGTTGCAGAAATGGCATTTGATTTAAATGTGTACTGGAGTTTTAACAACTATATACAAATAATCTAGGAATGGAAAACAAATATGAACATAAGACATGAAAAATAATGTCTCCTCTGACATAATTTGGTATTAAATACAGTTTGCCAAAAATAAATTACTTTCCACTATACATTTTCAGATGTTTCGTCCTTGTAGAACAAACCGTTAATGCGACGGACTAAAGATTGAAAATGCAAATTGGCTTAAACTACTCTTGACAAAAACGGAGTGTAGTTCCTAAGTCATCCACCAGACTATCACTCGCGGGTTCGTACCGCGTCCTTTCCATGCTTTACGACAGGCAGCGATGACGTCATCATGTGGTGTGTTTGTACCATGTATGGAACGACGTCCGTCTTCCATCCTATAGAGTACCTGTTGGTATGTCCATCCTATAGAGTACCTTTTGGTATGTCCATCATAGGTGCTCTATTTTAAGCCGCAGTCACATCTGACGGTCACGCACGTAGTTGACCGTAGTGGGGAATGACCGTAGTTGACTGTAGAAGACCGTAGATGACCTTAGTTAAACGTTGTTAGACGTAGTTCAACCCTTAACCCTACTTTAACCGTACTTATCAGTACTGGGAACGTACTCCAAACGTAGTCCAACCCTAGTAGTTGTCCCTAGTTGACCCTACTTGACCCTACGTTCAAACTACGGTCACATTTCAGTAGAATGTCTCGTTGTATAGCTGCCATTTGGTATATTTCTATTTCTGATCACAATAGCCTAGTCTTTGTCCCGCTGGCTGGATGACATTAATGTCAACGATTGTTTTAAGGCTTTGATTGTCTAGCGTTCCGATGGTGACAGGTTGCACTTTATTGTTTACATGCAAGATTTCCAGTATTTTTCAAACTATTTCGTGATAAACAGCTGTTCTTAAAATAAATTTGGCCAAGGAAGAACATGAATTTCTTCATTAACATGAATTTGAATATGACTACAGATTTATGATCCTGCATGTTATGTTGTATGTTGTTTGAAAATAAATGTCCAGGTTAATAAAATAACCCTTTGATGTAGCGAATATTACCCGATATTTCATCGATAAATGAGTACGGTATTTAAGTTATCAAGTGATCACTTAAAACGACTCTTAGCAAACAAACAGCTGTCTGTTGTAGCAGAACTGGACTGGACTGGACTGGGTAGCTCAACTAGTAGAACATCCCTCTACATTTCGGAGGATCCTGGGTTCGAATCCCGGTTTGGCCGTGCACTTATCTTTCTCCTGTTACACTTTTAAAGCCCATTGCATTAAGACAAATGGGGAATTGAATTGACCTAGACAGGTAACATCTCATCGTGCCTCTTGACAGTTACATGAACTTTCGGTTTAAGCAGACTCAAGCAGATTCGTTTAAGATTTGAAAATCCACTAGCTACGGTATGAGGGGAAATGGTGTCTCGTTTTGTTCCTTGAGAAACATTTTTCAGACAAGCACACCTTGCCAGTCCGAAGACCAATACAGCTATGTATTAGATCGAAAACACGAAGTTCAGCTTCGAAAATCTTTGACTGCAGTGATTAAAAACCTTTCCTCAGAAGCTTTAGAAAACGGTCATTCATCATTCTTACTTACTTTATAAAAGTCCGTTCGTCATCAAGAAACTTTTACAATGAATCTCACATATACTAGTCCCCTCATTTTTTCATCATAGCCGTTTGATTTCGCTGTACACTCAATGCCAGGTATTCAAGGTATATGTTCTAAATTTTGATTGGTTAAAAATATTGTTAGGTTTTTCTAATATTAAACGACCCGAGAATATCTACTTAAAAGATATTTAAAGCCGACTATAGAAACACTTTTATTTGAATTGATGTTTAGAATTGTGAGTCGTTCATGGACATAAATATTTAAACAGTGTCTTTAGACGAAATAGCGCCACTAAACGTTACGTGGGCTGTTCCCTGTATGTATTTGTTTATGGGGAATGATACAGAAAACCGACGTACAAACTCTTAAGATCCAATAGTGGATTCTGACAATAGCAAAATTGGACAAAAATATATACCACATACACTTTAACCACTAAACTGTTAGTGTGCTGTTTTTGTTATGAATGGTGGTATTTTTATTGTCAGTAAAACGCTTAACACTCTGATTTAGATAACGAGGTGGATAACTAGAAATCAATCGCTGGAATGACCACGATTTTGTAGTGCTGTTCCGTCAATATTGTTCCAATGACAACACACACACGCAACAGACATCTAACAATCCTCGGGATCCATCAATCTTTTATAACACCCCGTGACCTTACTTATATCGACAGAAGTCTTCAGTATAACATTTTATATTGCCATATCATTAAATATTCAATCTAAAGTGCAATACGCTATATTGATGTGAGATGAATGAAAGTAGTACATTTAAATTATCGATTGAAAATACTAGTTTTCAAACCGGCTTTTATCTACGATAATGTATTCTGTCTAGGTTCATTTGCAAAAACAAATCATTTTCTATTATTTGACAAGTAAACAAGCTTGGAGAGTGGATTTGGTAGTGAGGTTAAAGACAGAAGGACAGTGGAAGATAGATTAGACGAACTTCTTTCCTCTATGCTAACTCGGGAATATCTCGACAGGAAGATTACCCAACTGAAGGAAGACATATGTGCGGAGAATAAAGAAATCACAGATCGCCTGGAGGCCTGGAGACGGATACCCCCGATCTCCGGAAAACTGTTGAAAGTTTAGAAGGAGAAATCGGAAGAGTACATGCAGCGAGAGGAAAGGCAGATAACAAACTTAACGACCTTGAGCAGCACGAAAGGAAAGATTCTCTGCGGATCATGGGCCTGGAAGATACATCGGAGAAGAAATCGGTTGAAGAGTGCGTGGAGAAAATTGTTGAATTTGTGACGGACAAATTAAGTGTAAATCTGACGAGGAATGACATAAATATCGCACATAGACTGGGAAATTTCAACCGGGCCAAACCAAGGAGTGTAATCGTGAAATTCACCACACGGAGGATGAAACATGAAATAATTCGCGCGCGCAGGAAACTCAAAAACACCAGATATGTCATTTTCGAGGATCTTACGCAGGACAATCAGCAAATTCTGAAGGACGCGTTTCAGTTGGAATGTGTAAAAAACACTTACAGTGTAGACGGAAAGCTTTTCGCGGTTTTGATGAACGGAAGGAAGCGTAGACTTTTTATGGATACACCGGTACCGCTGGACACTGGATATCTAATGAACGATGGAAACTTTAGAAGATACTAATTACGTATATATTCAGTGTATACTATAGGGCGGTTGGTAAAGACATTTAAAGGCACTTCGTTGTGCCGCCAACCCGTGTATTGGACTTATTTATATTTTCACCGGCAGCGATTTTTTGGTGTTTATAATGTGTGTTCAGTCTGTGTGTAAATGGTGTGTTTGTGTTTAATTCATATGGATTATTACCAGGCATTGAGCTTTCAAACACGGTAAGTCCGGAATATTTGAAGCGTGACTTAGTCATTTGAAATTATTTACCCATTTATTTTTCCGAGTATGCTATAATCATTGCTTGAATTTATTAGTATTCTTATATATAAAAAATAGGTTATACCGTTTCTTTCTTTTCGGTTAACACTCGTTTTCATGAGTTTATTAACCACATTATCCGGAAATTTATTCACTCGGAACAACTCGGATGCGACCATCAAGACAGTGTAGTGCTTACGAGAAGGTTCGAATGGAATTTTATCCTTTATTAGTATACTTTTTCCGGTTTGATGGCGGGTGTACGAGAACCTCGAGAGCAAGATATAATTGCAGAATATTAGTATGTTGTCAGGTAGTAGTCGGTGATATTACCTTTATATTGAATGATTTTATATTCTTTCTATGTAATCTCTTTCTCTGCTGTTCTTTCTTTTCTCCGATCTATCTGCCTTATCTTTTCTCTTGGGCTGGATATGGTGGAATCAAAGACTTTTATGGGAAAGTGGAGGGTGTGAGGATTATATCGGCTAATGTGCAAGGGCTTTCGAATAGAGAAAAGCGTAAAGATGTGTTCTCATATCTTAGAGATACTAATCAAAATATTTACTGTTTACAAGATACACATTTCACAGAAGACAACGAAGAGCTCATCAGAAATGAATGGGGGTATGATTCATATTTTTCGTCCTTTCGTGGAAACTGTCGTGGGGTAGCTATTCTTTTTAGAAATAACTTTGAGTGCAAAGTTCATAGGGAAAAGAAAGACACATCAGGGAATTTTTTAGCGTTAGATATAGAAATAGAAGGTTCACACATTACGCTTATAAATATCTATGGGCCCAATCAAGATAGTCCAGATTTTTATGCAAAACTTTCTGACACGATTGAAGACTTTGATTATACACATGTTATTATATGTGGTGATTTTAACCTTGTTTTAAAACCCGAACTCGATTATGACAACACATATAGAAACATAAACAATCCAAAAGCCAGAGACAAAGTATTGGATATAATTGATAATTTTGGTCTTGTAGATGTCTTTAGAGATTAACACGAAAATGTTAGGAGATATACTTGGAGAAAAAAGAACCCAGTTAAACAGGCACGTCTAGATTTTTTCATTGTCTCAGAGAGTCTACTATCTAGTATTAATCACACAGGTATAGATCCTGGTTATAGGTCGGATCATTCATTTCCCAAGATATTAGTAACATTAAATGAATTTAAAAGAGGTAGAGGGACATGGAAACTTAATAATTCACTTCTACATGATTCAGAATACTTAAAAATAGTTAATAATTGCATCAATGATGTAAAGAAACAATATTGCATACCAATTTATCATTTGAACAATATTGAAAGCATACCTTCTTCCGAGATTCAATTTACTATTAATGACCAGTTATTTTTGGAAACTTTGCTTATGGAAATTCGAGGGAAAACAATATCATATGCATCATATAAGAAAAAACAACAAAACCTTAGGGAAAATACTCTTAAAAAAACAATACAAGAGCTTGAGGCCCAGGAAAATGTTAATTTAGATGAATTAAATGGGAGAAAAAATGATTTGGAGAAGATAAGAAAACATAAGATTAAAGGCAGTATTATAAGATCACGGGCGAAATGGGTAGAAGAAGGGGAGAAACCTACTGGTTATTTTTTTAATTTAGAAAATAGAAATTACATCTCAAAAATAATACCAAAATTACAAACAGACAATAATAACATAATAACAAAACAGGAAGTCATATTAGAGGAAGTTTGCTCATTTTATAAAAATCTTTATGGTGTCTCTAACAGCATAGATAATAATATACAGAATGTAAACTTGGCATGTTATCTTAATAATAATAAAATGCCTAAACTATCTCAAGAGGAGTCTGATAGTCTAGAAGGGGAAATTACATATAAAGAGGCAGGACAAACTTTAAAATTAATGAAAAATAATAAAAGCCCAGGGTCGGATGGATTTTCAACAGAATTTTTTAAATGCTTTTGGGGAAAATTGGGGGAGTTTATAGTCAGATCAATCAATTATGGTTATCGTACAGGACAACTTTCTATAACCCAGAGACAGGGAATAATAACTTGTATACCAAAAGCAGATAAACCAAGGCATTTCATTAAAAATTGGAGACCCATATCACTTTTAAACATTGTGTACAAAATTGCATCAGGAACTGTAGCTAATAGGATAAAAACTGTTCTCAATAAATTAATAAATAATGATCAAACTGGTTTTCTTTCGGGTCGTTATATAGGGGTAAATACAAGATTAATATATGATATTATGCATTATACTGAGGAGAATGACATACCTGGCATGCTACTGATGATTGATTTTGAGAAGGCATTCGATTCAGTGTCTTGGTTATTTATTGAAAAAGTTCTACTTCTCTTTGGTTTTGGTAATAGCATTGTAAACTGGTTTAAAACTTTACATAATAATGTTCATTCAGCTATCAATCAGGGGGGAAACATATCTTCATTCTTTGATATCAGGAGGGGCTGTCGACAGGGGGATCCAATCGCACCGTATCTGTTTATTCTGTGTGCAGAGGTTTTGGCTACAAAATTGAGAAATAATAGAAATGTAAAAGGTATCGAGATTGAAAGTTGTCCTATTTTATTATCGCAATATGCTGATGACACCTCACTTATACTTGATGGCTCTGAGAAATCTCTAAAGGAAGCAGTAAAAGAACTACATGAATTTGCAAAAAAATCTGGTTTAAAAATGAACATTGATAAAACTCAGGTGATATGGATTGGTAGCAAAAAGTATAGTGAAGATTGTTTTTTACCTGAACTTAATTTGCAGTGGGGAAAAGAAAAATTTGTGTTGCTAGGAATTGAATTTAGTGTGAACCTTCATGAAATACCAAAACTTAACTTTGACAAAAAACTTATCAAACTAAAATCTCTAATAAAAATTTGGAACAGAAGGTCATTAACACCTATTGGAAAAATTAGCATTATCAAATCATTGCTCATCTCTCAATTTAATCACCTGTTTATATCATTACCAAATCCAGATGATAGATTTATTAACAAACTCAACTCAATATTATTTGATTATTTATGGAGTGGAAAACCAGACAAAATTAAAAGAGAGATAATTATTCAAAATTATGCTGATGGTGGTTTGAAGATGATCAATCTTGTTGCTTTTATAAACTCTCTTAAACTTACTTGGATCAGAAGACTCTATCAGAGTACTGAGAAATGGCAGGCCATACTTAAAACTTATATTGACATAGATCTTCTTGCAAATTGTGGTTCTGAATATATTCAGATATGTGTAAATAAGTGTAAAAATAAATTCTGGAGTGATGTGCTCAGATCTTGGTACACACTAAATACAAAATATTATGATAAAATTCTTCAGGAAAACATATTGAAAGTTCCCATTTGGTATAATAGTAAAATCAAGATAGGAGGAAGAGCTGTTTTTTACAGAAAATACTATCAGAAAAACATTTTTATTATAAACGATATGATAAAGGTTAGCACAGGTTTGTTTTACACATTTGTAGAATTTATTCAAAAATACCACGTAAACACAATTTTTTTACAGTATCAGGGCCTTGTCTCTGCAGTTAAAGACTTTATTTCATCCCATAATACATACAGATATGAGATAATTTATCCCTACATACCTATCAATCTAGATTTTTTTCTTAGAGATAAAAAAGGGTCAAAAATGTTTTACAACATCATAATTAAAGCGGACAAGATACCATCCGGCACCAGAAAATGGAATACTATATTCGACAACATGGATAAACTAACTTGGTGTAAAATCTACAAAATGCCTTTCTGTGTAACAACAAATACAAAACTCCAGTGGTTCCAGTATAGAGTGATTCATCATGTACTTACAACTAATTCATTTCTATCTAAAATTGGAGTAGTTGTCTCCCCTCTTTGTGTATTATGCAACTCTGAACCGGAAACAATTACTCATATATTATGGGAATGTGGGGAAGTACAAAGATTACTAGAAAGTTTTGACACATTAATGGAAGCTCTTTTAATCCCATTTTCAGTAAACAAAAAATCTTTTCTTTTTGGCCTTCTTCATCAGAATTTTCTTCCCAGTAATCGAGTAGATAATGAAATCATCATCATTATAAAGCAGTATATTTACAGAATGAGATGTTTACATAACTCATTAAATGTAAACGCTCTTGTAAACATAATAAAGGACAACTATCAGATTCAAAAATACATTGTTAATGGTAAGGATGAAAAAGCTAAACATAAATTTGAAAATGACTGGAAAAAATGGGACAAACTAATTAAGCTGTAATACATTTCTATTATCATTATAATTATTATCTTTGAGACATACTCTATCATACATATTTTAAGTTCTGCCCTTCACAAAGCCGATATATTACCTATATATAATATAATATACATGAGTGAATATCCACCTCCTTTTTCCACCATCTCGCCCAACTTTTCATACATTTCTTCTCTCGTTTCTTTATGTTCTCTATTCTCCCTTTCTTTTTATTTTCTCAATCTCTATCTCAATTCCTCTTTCTTATAAAGACAATGCAATGTACTCAGTAGACTGTGCAAATTTTTCATTTACCTTTTTGTGTGGGACTGATATTTTTTCTCTTTGCATAAATTTACATTTCAATAATCAGTACTAGTACATACAGGAATGTCTGAAAATGTCTAATATCATGCATATGGGTTTGTGTGAGTACAACGCATGCGAGTATGGTGAAATCATCTTAATTATGCTTATGCATGGACATGGGTGTTTTTGACATGGACATGAGTTATACAGTATGTGCGGTTATATAAAATTTAATGCAGATATTGTTTCTAGCATAAAGATATATACTGTACCATATGTGATGAAGGTTGATATGTGTTCTATTTTTACACGAGACATAGCAATGAATGGTTGAGACATATATATGTCAGACACATGGATGGATGCATATATATAGGTAATAAAATGTTAAACTAGATGGAAATGAGTATGTATGCTATTGTGGTTAAATATCATCGTGAGAATGTATGTACTCTATGACAAATGTGGACATAACAGATATAGGTTTATGTATGTATGTGCCAGTATACAAATGAGTGAACGTTTTGTTATTTATTGTACATGCACATTGCATTGATGAAAAATCTGAATAAAAAGATGATTAAAAAAAAAAAAAAAAAAAAAAAAAAAAAAAAAAAAAAAAAAAAAGGAAACAAGCTTACAAAGCGAAATCCCTGCTAAGACCTACATTTTGCTGTCTTGTGTCTGAAATTTTCCACAAAAACGTTGAAGGATTTCCGGGGGGGGGGGGGGGGGGGGGGTGTAGTTATGCTCCTTAGAAAGTTTCACTAATTTTGATATATCGCTTTATAAAATAAGGCCTCAGATTCCTCGTTATTTATAATTTGCGTTTGGACAATTACAGAGTTTCGAGGAAACATCTCTAGAAACACGTATTATTAAGATTGAAAAAGAAACAACTCGATCGATAAATAAATTTCAATAAAAGACAGTCTTGCTCTTTTGAAATAGGAAGCTAATGAAGATGGGTTTTCCATATACTTATCATCAGCAGCAGCAGCAGCAGCAGCATCATTACACTAACACATCATCATCATAATATCATACAAACACATCATCATCATCATCATCATCACTAACACATCATCATCATCATCACAAACACATCATCATCATAATATCATACAAACACATCATCATCATAATATCATACAAACACATCATCATCATAATATCATACAAACACATCATCATCATAATATCATACAAACACATCATCATCATAATATCATACAAACACATCATCATCATAATATCATACAAACACATCATCATCATAATATCATACAAACACATCATCATCATAATATCATACAAACAC